>NW_025340653.1:0-9346 GCF_016433145.1 Gracilinanus agilis | reverse complement strand
CCTCTCCTCTCCTCTCCTCTCCTCTCCTCTCCTCTCCTCTCTGGGTTGGGAACGATTTGTGTTAAAATATTGGCATATTACTTATTGGACTTTCATAGATTATATAATTGTATAATTTTAGAAGGGAATAATAATGATCCTACTATAACCCTGTCAGATGGTATATGGAGGATTAAAATTTAGTTCTGGGCATTCTATTTTAGGCAAAATTCTAGTAAACTGAAAAGTGTATGGAGAAGGGCATGTTGTTCTTCTTTTGGTTTTGAACAGAACCAATGACATCATGGGGGATGTCTTCGCTTATTTATGAATTGGCTTTAAGTGAGGGAGAGTTGGACAAAGTTATCAGCCTCACTTTCTCTCATAGTCATCAACGTCCAGTGGCAGGACAAAATCCAAGATTCCTGGCAATGGCCTGGGATGCAATGAATGATATCTTTAATGTCTGGCCATACTCTAAGCATTCTTCTTCAGTCACCTTCATGGCCACTGGGAAAAAATTGTTCTTATTTACCCATTGTAATGAGGGACATCCTTACATGCCGGTGACACCCTCTCTAACTCACCAATCAGTTTCAGACCTGTCTATTACCCTCAACCTGGTTTAACCCTCTGCTGAGCCAGTTTTACCGGCTGTGATCACTGTGCGTGCTACAACTTTTTAGAGCCATAGGTGAGAATTGGGTGAAAGATGGATACCAAAAGTGAATTAGCAACCCTGAGAAGGATTCAGCAAGCCCTCAGAGTAGCCCAAACACCTTATGAAGGTGGGCAACCAGCATGGCAAAGGACCTTGAGTTCTTGCCTAATGAGAGTTAAGTAAAGGAATTAGGGATGTTTAGTCTGGAGAAGAAAAGATTCAGGAAGAGATGGTAATTATCTTCAATGGTTTTTACATGTAGTGCTACAGCAAACTCACCCAGTCCTCTCGTTCCTATTGTTAAATTTCCAATACGAGCATTTACACCTCAGAAATCAGTGAATACTACGAATCAGGACTTTATTGTTTTATTGGTTGTTGAGACTGAACAAATGATGGAGAAAAAGTTAGTAGTGCAGATTAAATTTAATTCCCCACCCAATGAGCTGGTTTTAAAGCATTTACTAGCACATTTCTGCATATTCTGCTTAAATCTTGTGAGGGTCAAGAATCACAAGTGCAAGGAGCAAAGGAAAAACTTCTTAAGAATTGAAATCTGGAAAATAAAAAAATGTTCCCATTTCCCCAAATCCTGTCATTGGAGGTCTTTAAATGAATCTATGATGTACTTCTATCTTATTTGACAGAAGTCATTGAGGTGGGGTTTTTCTTTAGGCATGGGTTAGATTAGATAGACATTGAAGTCTCTTCCAGCTCTGAAATTCTGTGTGTTTTTGAGCATAATGAGTAATTTCTTTAAAATCCAGTCTATATAGTCTGGAGTCAAACTGGTATATAAAATACTCAGTTCTGGCCCCCACTCTGCCAGTTGGGAAAGCTTGATCAGGTTATCTTAACATCTAAGGGTCACAATTTCCTCCTCTAAAAATAAACTGGTTGCTTTGTAAGGGTCCTTCCAGGAGACTATCATTCTTGTCAGTTTCACATGAATCAGAACTCTCAGCAAGGGTCCACTGGAAGCTAGAAATCCATTTAATTCCATTTAAAAGCCAGAGGTTCAGATGAATAGTCTGCTACATGTTGCGGAACATTCTAATGAACTCATATGAAAATCTGAATTTGCCAGATTTTTTTTATGTTAGGGACACCCAGCCTCACAGAAATTACAATAATGACAAGTTTATTCCAGTACAAAAGATCACTTTTTTTGAAACTTATTTTTCTGATGCCCTCACTTTTATTTCTAGGAAGCCAAGATGGCAAGTATTCTCTTGATTCTGAACTCTCTTTCCCAAGCTAAAGGGAAAAAAGGTCTAATTTCAGAATCTTCATCTGCAATATTACCCACTTTTCTTGAGGTAAAATTTGACTATTAGTTGCTGTGTTTCAGCAGATTTTTTTTGGTGCTAGCAATTTTTTTAATTTTTAAATTTTTTCCCATGATTCCATGATTCTTGTCTCCCTCCCAGAGTTGACAAGCAATTTCATTGGGTTATACATATATTATCACTCAAATCCTATTTTCATATGTAGGATTAGGGAAACTGTTAGATGACAGGGGTCAGTGATACTGATGGTCTCCCTAATCCCTGGTCTTTGGAGAAACACAAGCAGCCTTGACTGGAAGGGAGGGGCAGGAACTTGAGGAGTACACCTTCACCTCCCCCCTCCCTCTAAGCAGTTGGAAGACAGTTAACAGCTTGTTAATGGAGGATAGTCTAGCTTGGTAAGATGGTAATTGGGGAAAGGCTAAATTCCTTATGATGGCATCTTTCTCTGTATTATTCCCTCACAGGATATAATTGGTGAAGCTTGATATCTTAGAAGCTCACTGGCTCAGAGGTTAGGATTAACCTCTAGTAAGGTTAGGATTAACCACTAGTAAGAGGAACTTGGCTAATGGAGAATGTAAGTATTTCCCCAAATTATCTGTATCCAGACACTGTTCCTAGATGATAAGGGTTTAATGAGATTAGGAAATGGGTAGGGGGAATGGCTTAGCATTGATAGGTAAGGAGAAAGCTACCTAATACAGCTATGTCAAATAAGTAGCCCCTCGCCCCAAAGGGGGAAATGTATCTTGAATGGCTGATCTCCTCTCTAAGCTTCTAAATATTCTTCTTTCTAAACCTAGATAGCTAAACTAAGGTAGACTTTGGTATTGCTTGAAAGTCTAACAAAGTAGAACAGCTTTGGCTGTCAGAGACTGAATGCCTCAGTTCAGAGCCACACAGATTGCCCCTCTGCTCAGATCCAAGAGCAAAGAGATAGCACCAGGATCAGGATCAAGACCCAGGACCCTCCTGCCTTTTTATACCAGGACTCCGATTGCCTTTAACTGCCCCTTCTCTTAGAGTTCTGGGGGGCACTATGGAATTCTGTGCTGCAGCTTGAACCCCTCTCAGCAATATAGATCCCACACATATTATTCATTTTTTGTAATAGGGTAATCTTTTAAAACCAAAACCCCAAATCATATACCCATATGAACAAGTGATAAATCATGTTTTCTTCTGGATTTCTACTCCCACGGGTTCTTTCTCCATTTGTGGATAGCATTCTTTCTCATAAGTTCCTCAACATTGTTCTGGATCATTGCATTGCTTTTAGTAACATTTTATCATCCCACAATGTTTCAGTTACTGTATATGATGTTCTCCTGATTCTGCTTATTTAACTTCACATCAGTTCACGTAGGTCTTTCCAGTTCTTCTAGAAAGCAAGCAGTTTACCATTCCTTATAGCACAATAATATTCCATCACCATCCTATACCACAATTTGTTCAGTCATTCCCTAATCGATGGGCACCCTCTTATTTTCCAATTTTTTGCCAAAACAAAAAGTTCAGCTATAAATATTTTTGTACAAACAGAACCTTTCCCATTTTTAAAAAAACTTCTTTGGGATACAAACCTAGTTGTGGTATTGTCAGATCAAAGAATATGCATTCTTTTAAAGCTCTTTGACCATAATTCCAAATTGCCTTCCAAAATGGTTGGATTGATTCACGACTCCAACAGCAATGCATTAGTAGCTTACAATTTTTAACATAGAGATTTTTACAATTTTTAACATAGGGATTCATGTAATCTGATTTTATCTGGCTATCTCATCTTTCTAATACCAATTAAATGTTATGTTCTAACTAAGTTTCATAGCTTTTAATCCAGTTCTCTATGATAGAATGATGACATTGAGGCACCCTATTGAAATCTGGTCTAGTTTTAGGATCATGGGAGTAAGATCTAGCAGATACCTTCAAGACTGTTTAGTCCATTTCCCTCTTTTTTTCTAGACAAAGAAATAGAGACCCACAGAAGTTAAATGTAATTTGCCAAACATCAAACTAATACAAAAGCTTAAAATGGCGAACCCTCATCTTTCAATTCTAAATTCAGTGTGTTTTTGGCTACATCACACAAGAGCAAAGATAGAAATAGAGAAAGAAGGCAAATTCTAAATAGGTCAGTTTTGCTAATCTATTCACAATGCTGTGAAAAGGACACATTGAAGAAGAGGCCAGAGTTGTCATTTATCCATGTATTCAGCACTCCTTTATTTCCACTATAATCTGAAATGAATTATTTCGATGCTGTTGAGATGATTTCTAAAACTTTAATTTCCTTTTCTATTAATTTTTGTTATTCAGGGCTCAGGGCCATTCCTTATACACTTTGTGGTTAGCTGAAAGTCTCTCTTCTGTTAATATTAACCAGATCTAACTAAGACTTGACTCATGAAATAATACTTTTAAGGGAAGATTTTTAACATTCTTGAGATTAAAAAAAATGAGAAGAAGAAAGGTATATAGCATCTTTAAAACCTCCCCAAAATAGTTTATCTGTGGAAGAATTTCCTTGAGGCCAAGACTTCATGACATGTAAATCCCTTCTTCTCAATTAGCCCATTGTGACTTCTTTAAAATATAGCCCTGTAGGGCAGCTGGGTAGCTCAGTGGATTGAGAGCCAGGCCTAGAGACAGGAGGTCCTAGGTTCAAATCCGGCCTCAGACACTTCCCAGCTGTGTGACCCTGGGCAAGTCACTTGACCCCCATTGCCTACCCTTACCAATCTTCCACCTATAAGTCAATATACAGAAAGTTAAGGGTTTAAAATTAAAAAAAATATATATATATAGCCCTGTAGCTTTGTAAGTGTAGCATTTTGCAAACTCAGTGTTTAATCTGTAACCTGACTAATAACCCGATAGAGTCTGGGTAATTAGGTTTGTTTTCTCAAGGGATGTATGAGATTATGATTCTACTTAATTAAGTTTGTTCAGCTTTTATGACATTGAAAGAAACATGAGATTACAACTCTAAAAAAACAAAAAACTTCTATGACCTAAAATCATGCCCGAGATTGCAATATGTCAAGAATTAGTTTGTTGATACTCTGACATAACTTTATCTATAATAGGTTTTCCGAATAAGTTCAGGTTTATTTTTTACTCTTATTTTTGTCTGACAACTGAACCTATATTTAAGCAAAATAAAATATAGGGTTTTTTTGAACCCCTATAATTTCTTTGTTGTGATAGATATATTTCAGCAGTAGCTATCACATGAACTCTAAAGGGAGATGTTTCTGCCATAACAGTCTCTTTTGGTGGTATTCTGTGTTGGGACTCCGGGACAGGGAAAAGCAAAATAAAAAGACTCTGGAAACCCTTCAGTTAAAGCAGCCTTCCAAATAAGCACATACCTATTTTCAAAGAGTAGACCTTCTAGCCTTTTTCTATAGCTATGCAGATAGGTAGCCTCCTCTGATAAAGCTGGGAAGAGCAGCAGGGAATTCAGATCTCCATCAATCAATCAACAAGTGTTTATCAAGTGCTTACTATATGCCAAACTCTGCTAAGTGATGAATTGGTGAGGTCCTGGGGCACCTCTATTGGAGCCCAAAAGATTAGGGGTTGTAGTAAGGAAAAATGATGGATGAAAGCACTATGGAAAGGGTGGCAGAGATTTTTCCTTTAGGGTTAATGAACTGATACATTTTTGTGGTGGATAAATAAATTCTTGGGACTGATTTACAAGGATAAATAATAATGGAATGATTTTTAGTTACTTTTCCTTTTTGGTTGAGAATAGAGCATTCAGGGCAGGATTCAGGAAAACCTGAGTTCAAATCCAGTCTCAGACACTTACTGTTTATGTGAGGCTTAGCAAGTCACCTAACTTCCTTCTGCCTCAGTTTCCTCAACTATAATATAAAGACAATAATGGCACCTCTCAGGGTTGTTGTGAGGATCAAATAAGGTAATTGCAAAGCACTTAGCATAGTGTCAATAAATGCTTGGTCTTTTCCTCTTTTCCCTGAAATTAAAAAAAAATACATAGGAAATGTCAACTCTCAGATGGCAGGAGCGGTTTCATTTTTGCTTTTGTTGTCCAGCTAGCAGAGGATCATCCCCATGATAGATATATAGTGAAAATGTGCAGAATTGAATTGAATAAATGTGTGTTGAAATGATTTGAAATAAAGGAAAGGTTCGCTTTGTGTTTCTTTGCTTTCTTGCTAAAATTAAGTTTGCTTCCTTGTGAAAAACTTTGGGTTTTGTGTGTGTGTTTTTTTTTTTTGTTTTGTTTTGTTTTGGAGGGAGTTGGCATTGTCCATTGTAAACATTTAGCAACTTTGATGTCAGGTTATAAAATAAAACTAAATATCCATGAGAGTTCTAAGAACTGTTCACACAGTTGTTTTGATCACAGTATTCAGGCTTGTATAAACTATCTGACTGTAAATATGTGGTTTTTAAAAATTCTTTTTTTAGCATTTATTAATATTTATTTTTTTGAAAAGTTAACATGGTTATATAATTCATGCTCTTACTTTCCCCTTCACCCCCCCCCCAACTTCCCCCTACCCCCCATGGCTGATGTGTATTTCCACTGGTTTTAACATGTGTCATTGATCAAGATCTATTTCCAAATTGTTGATAGTTGCATTGGTGTGGTCATTTCGAGACTACATCCCCAATCATGTCCGCCTCAACCCATGTGTTCAAGCAGTTGTTTTTCTTCTGTTTCCACTCCTGTAGTTCTTCCTCTGAATGTGGGTAGCATTCTTTTCCATAAATCCCTCAGAATTGTCCCAGGTCGTTGCATTGCTGCTAGTACAGAAGTCCATTACATTCTATTTTACCACAGTGTATTGGTCTCTGTGTACAATGTTCTTCTGGCTCTGCTCCTTTCACTCTGCATCAATTCCTAGAGGTCCTTCCAGTTCACATGGAATTCCTCCAGTTTATTATTCCTTTGAGCACAATAGTATTCCATCACCAGCATATACCACAATTTGTTCAGCCATTCCCCAATTGAAGGGCATACCCTCATTTTACAGTTTTTTGCCACCACAAAAAAGTGCAGCTATAAATATTTTCATACAAGTCTGTTTATCTATGATCTCTTTGGGGGTACAAACCCAACAATGGTATAGCTGGATCAAAGGGCAGGCATTCTTTTATAGCCCTTTGAGCATAGTTCCAAATTGCCAGCCAGAATGGTTGGATCAGTTTACAATTCCACCAAAAATGCATTAATGTCCCATTTTTCCCACATCCCCTCCAGCATTCATTACTCTCCCCTTCTTTCATTTTGGCCAATCTCCTAAGTGTAAGGTGATACCTCAGAGTTGTTTTGATTTGCATTTCTCTAATTATTAGAGATTTGGAACACTTTCTCATGTGCTTATTGATACTTTTGATTTCTTTATCTGAAAATTGCCTATTCATGTCTCTTGCCCATTTATCAATTGGGGGATGGCTTGATTTTTTATACAATTGGTTTAACTCCTTGTATATTTGAGTAATTAGACCCCTGTCAGAATTTTTTGTTATAAAGATTTTTTCCCAATTTGTTGTTTCCCTTCTGATTTTGGCTGCATTGTTTTTGTTTGTACAAAAGCTTTTTAGTTTGATATAATCAAAACCATTTATTTTACATTTTGTAATTTTCTCTAACTCTTGCTTGGTTTTGAAATCTTTCCTTTCCTAGAGATCTGACAAGTATACTATTCTGTGTTCACTTAACTTATTTATAGTTTCCCTCTTTATATTCAAGTCGTTCACCCATTCTGAATTTATCTTGGTGTAGGGTGTTAGATGTTGAACTAAACCTATTCTCTCCCATATTGTTTTCCAAATTTCCCAGCAGTTTTTGTCAAATAGTGGATTTTTGTCCCAAAAGTTGGGCTCTTTGGGTTTTTGGTGACTGCTGCTTAATAGTATAGTTTAATATCTGGTTCTGCTAGGCCCTCTTCCTTCACATTTTTTTCATTATTTCCCTTGATATTCTTGATCTTTTGTTATTCCAAATGAAATTTGTTATAGTTTTTCCTAATCCAGTAAAGAAGTTTTTTGGTAGTTTGAGAGGTATGGCACTAAATAGGTAAATTAATTTGGGTAGAATGGTCATTTTTCTTATGTTAGCTCATCCTACCCATGAGCAATCAATATTTTTCCAATTGTTTAGATCTAGTTTTAATTGTTTGGAAAGTGTTTTGTAGTTGTTTTTGTATAATTCCTGTGTTTGTTTTGGTAGATAGATTCCTAAGTATTTTATATTGTCTAGGGTGATTTTAAATGGTGTTTCTCTTTCTACCTCTTGCTGCTGTGATGTGTTGGAAATATATAGAAATGCTGATGATTTATGTGCATTTATTTTGTATCCTGCAACTTTGCTAAAGTTGTTGATTATTTCTACAAGCTTTTTAGTTGATTCTCTAGAATTTTTTAAGTAGACCATCATATCATCTGCAAAGAGTGATAGCTTAGTCACCTCATTGTCTATTTTGATACCTTCAATTTCTTTTTCTTCTCTAATTCCTACTGCTAATGTTTCTAGTACAATGTTAAATAATAGAGGAGATAATGGGCATCTTTGTTTCACTCCTGATCTTATTGGAAAGGCTTCTAATTTATCCCCATTGCATATAATGCTTGTTGATGGTTTTAGGTATATACTGTTTATTATTTTTAGGAAAGGTCCTTCTATTCCTATACTTTCCAGGGTTTTCAATAGGAATAGGTGCTATATTTGGTCAAAGGCTTTTTCAGCATCTATTGAGATAATCATGTGATTTTATTTGTTAGATTGTTGATATGGTCAATTATGTGGATGGTTTTCCTAATGTTGAACCATCCTTGCATTCCTGGTATAAATCCCACCTGATCATGG
Source organism: Gracilinanus agilis (assembly GCF_016433145.1). Classification (NCBI taxonomy): domain Eukaryota; kingdom Metazoa; phylum Chordata; class Mammalia; order Didelphimorphia; family Didelphidae; genus Gracilinanus; species Gracilinanus agilis. The sequence continues at coordinate 564 of NW_025340653.1, read as the reverse complement.
TGGATGATCCTCTTGATCACTTGTTGGAGTCTCTTTGCTAATATTCTATTTAAAATTTTTGCATCTATGTTCATTAGGGAGATTTGTCTGTAGTTTTCTTTCTCTGTTTTTGATCTACCTGGCTTTGGAATCAGTACCATATTTGTATCATAAAAGGAATTTGATAGGATTCCTTCTTTGCTTATTATATCAAATAATTTGTATAGTACTGGGATTAGTTGCTCTTTGAATGTCTGATAGAATTCACTTGTGAATCCATCAGGCCCTGGCGATTTTTTCTTAGGGAGTTCTTTGATGCCTTGTTCAATTTCATTTTCTGATATGGGATTATTCAGGTATTCTATTTCTTCTGCTGTTAATCTAGGTAATTTGTATTTTTGTAAATATTCATCCATATCTCCTAAATTGTTATATTTATTGCCATATAGTTTTTAATGATTGCCTTAATTTCCCCTTCATTAGAGGTGAGGTCTCCCTTTTCATCTTTGATACTGTCAATTTGGTTTTCTTCTTTCCTTTTTTTTTATTAGATTGACCAGTACTTTGTCTATTTTATCTGTTTTT
>NW_025340652.1:0-6065 GCF_016433145.1 Gracilinanus agilis | reverse complement strand
GGGGGGCGTTGAAGGGGAAAGGTGGAGCATGAATCATGTAACCATGTCAAATTGAATATTAATAAATGTTAAAAAAAGACATAGAATTCAAGCATTTACTGATCAAAGGATTACGAGATATGAGATAACCCTATTGAATAATGAACATATCACATTAAAACGCTGTGGAGCTCTTAATCCTGCGACCTTGCTCCCTGACTTGCCAATTTCTGGAGAACCTTTACATTATTGCACATCTTTGGTGTCCACTGTTGATAAACCTTGTAGTGATTTACTGGACACCCCTTTGGACAATCCAGATTTAATATTATTTACAGATGGTTCTTCTTTTATGAGAGAGGGTGTGAGCTATACAGGAGCTGCAGTAATTACAGAATTGGAGACTCTATGGTCAGCTTCTTTACCCTCACATGTGAGTGCACAAGGTGCAGAACTCACAGCTTTAAAACAGGCTTGTATCATTGCACAGAACAAAAGGGTCACAATTTACAAAGACTCCCATAATGCATTTGGCATATGTCATGCTGTCGGCATGTTATGGCTTCAAAGGGGATTCTTAACATCAGCTGGAAAGTGTATTGCCAATGCAGACCTTATCACTGAACTTCTTTCTACTATCCAACTCCCTGAAGCCATAGCTGTTGTTCACTGCTCTGCACACACAGGTGGCTCTGACCCTGTCTCCAGGGGAAATGATCCAGAAGATGCTGCAGCCAAACTAGCAGCCTTAGAAGGACCTGAGTTAATTATGCCACTAACAATTACTGATAATTTGGATCTATCCCTTTCCTATAATGACAAGGAAGTGGGAAAATGGAAGCAGAGATTTAAAGCAAAACAGATAAATGGAGTATGGGTGTCATCTGAAGGCAAGCCCCTGCTCCCTAGGGCTTTCTATAATGAAATTTGTCATTCCATCCATAAACACGGTCATTTTGGCACCCGAGGCATTGTAGACTCTGTTAAAAGAGTATGGATAGCACCTGGAATAACTACAATTGCTTCCAAAATATGTACAGCTTGTCCCACCTGTCAGGCCTTTAATCAGCACACTTTTCGAGAAAAAGCTTTTGGTGGACGTCCTCTAGCTTACACACCATTTGAACATTTGCAAATTGATTTTATCTCTATGCCAAAAGCTGGACACTATAAATTTTGTCTGGTCATAGTCGATCAACTGACCAGGTGGCCTGAAGCTTTTCCTATGGCTCAGACCACAGTGGCTTTTGTTGCCAAAATCCTTTTGAAAGAGATTATTCCTCATTTTGGCCTGCCAGCACGTATTGATTCTGATAGAGGAACTCACTTTACTGACTCAGTCTTATCACAAATTTATTCATGTTTGGGGATAACTCCTAAGTTTCATACACCATATCATCCCCAGAGCTCTGGCCAAGTTGAAAGGATGAATAAGGAACTTAAAACTATGATTGGAAAATTATGCATGGAGACTCATTTGAAATGGCCTGAAATTCTACCTCTGGCCTTATTTTATCTCAGAAGCAGACCCAGAGGTGATTTACACGTCTCACCATTTGAGATGCTATTTGGACATCCACCTATTCAGGCACAACCATTCAACCCTGCCTATACTTCGTTGTTAGGAGGGGATACAACCGTTGCCACTTATATTAGACAATTACAAACAAAACTGTGAGAAGTCCATGACTCTGGAGCTGCTGTTCAAGCAGGCCCCTTAGACTTCTTGCTTCATGATTTGAACCCAGGTGATAGTGTGTACATAAAGAATTTCAAGCGTACTGGGTCAACTGAACCTGCTTATGATGGACCATTCCAGGTCCTATTAACTATACCAACAGCCATTAAAATTGGGGAGAGGGACTCATGGATTCATTGCAGTCATGTGAAATGAGTATCCCCTATTGATAACAAATAATTCTCTGTACCAGGTGCTATTACCTGCACCTATTATATTTGACTATTGATTGTATTTGCCTATTGTGATGAGAATGCTCTATTGCTGGATTTTGCACTATTTTGTTGCACTTTATTTGATCCTTGTACTTGAACGATACATATACTACCTCACAAGATAATAATTGTATTAGTGACCTAATTGACCTGATGTGCCTTTCAAAACGTTTTATGCCTTTTGTCATTCCTTTTGTACTTTCTCTGATGTATTATTGCTTTATATGCTTCATTTGCACCCACATCACTTTGTCTACCTCATTTGCACTCACACTGTGGATCATGGCAAGTTAAGGAGGGAATGAATCTTATCTCTTGAAAATTAACCTCTGTTCTTTATCTCTGTGATTGTGTAAAAACTATACATTTTTTGTTGTTGTTGTTAGTTTTTCTTCCTACATGTGCAATACAGTATTTGATTTTTTCTTTTTTCTTTTTTTCCTTTTCTCTCATTTTTTACATTTGGAGCACGTCACCAGCATTAAATAGACTCTTGACTGTTTTGGTTTTTGCAATAAGAATAAGCTAAGATGCCCATTTGCCTAGCATATGAATTGATACCCAAAAAAGCTTTGGACTATAGAAACCTGCCACTAGTTATTTAACTATTATGAGACTTTTGATCGATGACTATGTCTAATCCAAGGAAAATTGGACCACAAAGGAGCACAGAGTTTTTGACCTGCAAAGTGCAAATAAGCACATAAAAGAGAGAGACTAAACTAATCCTACAGGGATTGATGACATTCTATGTAAAGACTTGATCCTGTGTGAGACTCGAGGTTGCGACGCTTAGCATATGTTAAGACGTAGGACTTCCTTGTACTACACTTGATATCAAGTACTCAACATCGATTGTTCTGGCTCCATTATCTCTGATGTGAAGAAAAGTATTGCACCAGAAAATGCTATTTCCCATTTGTCTCAAGATCTAGTCTCCTTTTTTCCATTTCTTTTATGATGTGACAACTTACTGTAGTCCAGGCTGCTAAATTGGGTTAGCGAGTGATTGTTATTGCAAAACTTATGGGACATGGATTGCTACAGGAACCTGCTTTAATTTGTGATTTTTTTTCCTTTTTCTTGTTCCTAGATTTTTTTCCTTTCACACATTTTTTTAAATATCCTGTATTTTCCTCAGAGGTTATTTTTTTCCTCTCCTTTCTTTTTCCTTTTTTCCTTTTTATTTTTTCTTTGGACTTTTTGATGTTTTGAGAATTGATTCATATACTTTATGCCTTGACCATGTATTCCTGTGTGATTCCCATGTGTATCCCTGTATTTTCCTCAGGGAGGAAATGTAAAGTTGTTCTCCTCTGGGTGACTATGTTACTTCTGTAAATTTGGACTTGAATTTGACCCTAATTTAGAACAGAAGACTACCATCCAGAATCCAGAAGATGCCATGAGGATGCATGTAGAGACCACACACTGCTCCAAGAGATCCAGAGTAAATTTTGAGACATGGCGAATTTGAACATTGGGGGTTGAATGTATTTATTTTGAATTGACACTTTATGCCAGTAAAAGGGGACTGCCCCCTAAATGGCTTATTGTCAATGCATCGAACATTGGTTTTGTTCTTTCTCCCTTTTATTTCCCTTTTATCTCTGAATTATTGTAAACTTTAATTTGATTATGTTTTCATGATCCATTGGGGAGACTTGTCTCCCAAAGGATCACAGGAGGGAATGTAAAGTTGAAAATACCTTGTACCCCCTTTAAAACTACATTACCCATAATTCCTTAAGCCTTTTCCTATTAGTTGTGAGTTAAAACTACATTACCCAAACTCCTTTTCACCATACCCATAATTCCTTTAGCCTTTTCCTATTGGTTGTGGGTTTAGCGGGCTGTTTTTGATATGGTCATAGTGGGCGTGGTGTCGGGGCTTTTTGGAGAGAAGGTGCAGTGGTGAAGGGTGAGTTAGGATTCTTCCCCAAGGCTTTAAATAAAATCCTTATAAATATCATACTTTGGAGGCACTGAATCTTAATTTCAAATGTTACAGATGGCTCTGGAGTCAGGGAGATCAGGGATCAAGGTCTCCTTCTAACATCTAACAGCCTTGCAACTATGGATGAGTTGTTCAACCCCTGGCAACTGTAAGTAATGCAAGTTTTATTTTTAAACCCTTATTAAACACCTATTCTGTGCCAAGTACTGGGAAAGAATATGAAGCTGAAATTCCAAACAGGGACTTCCTTCAGAGAACTTCTTTTCTACTAGAGAGAGAGAGAAAGAGAGATGGAGAGAGCATGTGCACAAATAAGGCAAGAGGAGAGTCCTAGATGGGAGAGAGTACAACCATCAGAGATGATCAAGGATTCAAGATATGAAGAAGCTATACTCTGAAAGGTAGAATGAGGATGGAAGGCAGCCCAGGCATAGGGCAAATGCATGGATGGACAAAATGGAGTATTGACATGAGGGAGTGGTTTATCAGTCTGACTTGAATGGGGAATTCAAGAAGGGGGAAAAATATAAGATTGGAGTGAGTAGGAATGAACATACAGAGGACCTTAAGGCCCTTATATATTTCCTGAATACTTAGCAAAGGTCTCCCTTAAGTTCTACTTTCTCCTAAGCTTTTGTTGACTACTAAAGTGTATCCATTGATTATTCCCATTTCAGAATTCTTGTAGCACTGATTATAACAAGTTAAGCCATGTTTTTGAATTCCCTTAATTCTCTGAGTTCAACGTGGTTATCTTGGTTATTATTTTATCTCTAAACAATCATATTTCTTCTCTGAAAATCCTTATTAGGGTAAAATGAGAAGGCAAGCTTGTAAGCACTGAGACTGTAACCTCCTGGGTAAGTCATGGAATGTTATTTATTGGACAGACAGCCTGCTGTGTTCCTATAAGTTTTCTCTGTACAGACTACAGATTCCAGGAATGAATACCCTTTTCTCATCATAGCCATTCCTGGGATAGTACCAGGGAAGGGGCAGGGTCCAGGATAGTCCTGGGCTCACTACTCACAGGAGAGGTGGTTCCTTTTTCCAAACTGTAGGACATCTGCATTAATGAAGAAAGAAAAATGACAAAGATTAAGGAGACCAGAATGTAAGGAGATGGAAATTAGACAGAGGCCTATAAAGGGTGTACAATTAATGTGGGTGAGACTTTGAGACTGTCTCCACTCTCGTGACGTTGTCTTTGTTCATCTCTTCATGAACACAAATTAGGGTGCTGAGCTGTAGGTGAAGGAGAAGATGGGAGTCAAAATACTTAGCTTTTTCAGTCATTCCTAGGCAGCTATTTGGATCCTTGATCCTGGAACTCATCATAAGATATTGATGGGCCTGGGGTTCCCAAAGGTCTAAAATGGGCCTGGCAAAATCTAGGGAATGCCATGGCCATTAAGGACATCTCCTCCTCCAGTGTCCTCCTTAAATGAAACATCTGCCAAGAGATTCATCTGTCCGTGTGCGTATCTATACCTGTTGGCTGCCAGTTACTTCAGCTTTGGGGTGTTGTAAATTTTTCTTCAGAATAATGATTTTAGATAAATAAAGTCAAATTCTCCAAGCCAGCTAATTATTTAGGTTTAATTGGGAGAGAGGCAAGTCCTCCAAAAAAGCCTGTTTAATAACAGGAGAGCCAGCACACTGGAAAGAACCTTCTTTTAGAGCCCCAAAGTAACAGACAAGTTTTCCTTAGAAGCACACAAAAATGTGTAAGAACGCCATACCCTTGAAAGGAAGAGAGCACCCAGCAACAATGCTCATTGGTTAGTTGAACTAGGAAACAACCCATATTTGTCCATAAGTTAGATCTTGTAGGAAGTGCCTCTTACTTGGTGACAGAGATCTTCTGGCCATTACCTAAGAGTCACTTGATGGTTAATAGTGGGGGGAAGGGTGTTTCTGGGCCCACTCTGGATAAGGTGGTGATATTTAGTCCCATATGTGATTCTGAAACTTGAGGTCGAAGCTCCTGACACATACCTGGCCACAAGGAAGGGTGCATGATATGTCAACTCAACTCAGCAGGGTGGGGGCTGATGCTAAGGCCCAAGTTAAAACCGTTTTTAAAACTTAATGAAAATATAGATGAAAAAGCCTCATAAAATCTTGATGTATACTAATTATCTTAGAATTATGATCATGATTATCTTAAAGCTAT
>NW_025340651.1:0-4598 GCF_016433145.1 Gracilinanus agilis | reverse complement strand
CTCTCTCTCTCTCTCTCTCTCTCACACACACACACACTCACACATACAGACAAATACTCATTAAAAGGGAGCCAGATTATGAAGGACTTTAGTGGGTGAGACTTCGCCAACTCCAAGAACAACTCCTACTGCTATTAGGGTTAATAATGGCTACTTTTATTATTTAATAACAAAGCTGTTGTTCTGTTTTCTGTATACTTGGAGTACATGCTTTCACAGAGGACAGAGGAACTAACATACAGGCACCATATTGATCCAAATATAGGCAATCTTTGACTATTGCCTGTAGCAGAGTCTTATGGATTTATAAATCAATGGGCCAACCAGGATTCAAATCCAGTGAAGTCTCCGGGATGTGGTCAGCACTTACTAAGTCTGGCTCTCTGCTAAGCCTGAGAATACAAAGGAGGGGAAACCCAGTCCCTGCTATCTAAGGGAGCCAACACACAAACAGCTCTGGACAAACAAACTCTAGACCAGGTAACTAATGTCCAAGGGAAGGTCTTATCATGAAGGGGGATTGGCATGAGGGTCTCATGGCTCCCTGGGTATGACTGTCAAGAAGAACAGTGCAATCATTCTTTAATATTTAGTCCACAAAGGAATTACAGTAAGTGTGTGTGTGTGTGTGTGTGTGTGTGTGTGTGTGTGTGTGTGTGTATGTGTTATCGAGTCCTGTGATTTTCTTGGTGTAGGCAATTCTCACATGAGAAAATTTTCTTTACAAATGCAGGTTGGGAACTTCTCCTAAACCTAGCATCTCAGTGCATGGGCACAGAGAAGTTAAGTGATTTCCTCAGAATTTCACAGTCAACATATACCAGGGACAAGATTTGAATTCAGGTCTTCCAGCTCCAGTGCAAGCCTTCTAACTCCTACACTGCCACACTCTTTTCTTTGAAATACTCCATCTGCAAACCAAGTCTTTCCAGTGCTTAATCTATTTTGACTCTGCTTCCTTTTGTGGTATTCTCCATCCCTCTTCTAATTTTGTTGTTGAATCATTTTGGTTGTGTATGTTGTGTCCGACTCTTTGTTATCCCATTTGGGGTTTTCTTGGCAGAGATACTGGAGTAGTTTGTCATTTCCTTCTTTAGCTCATTTTACAGATGAAGAAATTGAGGCAAACAGGGTTAAGTGACTTACCCACGGTCATACAATCAGTAAGTGTCTGAGACTAGATTTGAACTCAAGAAAATGAGTCTTTATGACTCAGAACCTGATACTCTATCCAGTGTACCATCTAACTCTCTTCCACCCTCCACAAACAGCATAGTCCATACTGTTGAGAATATAGGCATGTGGGTGGGGCACCAGCACATAGACAATAATGGAAAACAGAATGTGAATGGGGCAAAAAGATTAGTTTCTTTCACAACACTCACAGAATTACAAAGATCAGGAATAACAAACCACATCTGAGTTCCCAGTGATTTGGGGGAGAGAGAAGAGTGCTAAACAGAAGGTATCAAAAACAAAGGAGAACCACTCTGGCCTCCACTCAGCACAAAATCCTACCAACTTCCTTCTGCCAAAACCCTCAGGTTGGTAACCTGAGAGGTCCCACAATTCCCAAGCAGAGAAAGAAGCCCAGAATCTTCGATTTGAAGCTGGAAGGGCCCTCCAAGATCACTGAGCCAGCCCCCTCATTTTACAGATGAAGAAACATGACCCAAGACACTGCAGACACTGAGAAGAGACTTCAGTTGATAGCCCATTTCATTACTGGAGGGCTGGCAAACCTAGCAGTCTTTAATTTTTAATAAAATATTCGAATAGGAAATCTAAGCTAACAAAAGCAGGTTTATATATAGTTTCCTCACTAGCTTGATGCATTCTTCAACCATAACAATTCTTGGACTCTGAGTCCACATCCATGGAGGGAGTAACCCCAAGGAGGTATCCAGATCCTTGCAAATATTGAAATAGTACCATGTTTTAAAATGATTGGAAGAATTATTACTGAATTCCCACAATATCCAAAGCTACATTACTATATGGCAAGACTTTATAAATTTTTCAGGACACAAACTCTGTCTAACATCTATTTTTTTTTTATTGTGCTATATTAAATCAGCCAACATTTAAAATTCTTCAAGCTTCAAAAGGCTAACTTTTCCTTCAAGGGATTAACTATATACTGTGGTATCTTTTGTGATATTAATTCCCGAATCAAAATTTTATTTGACATAATAAATATATGATCTGATTAAATGTGGCTGGTTAATTTGTAATTAGTTTTTCTTTTAAAGTAAATCTCTAAACATCTTATTTAATGGGGAAAAGGCATCAACATTAACAACTAAGTATACCTCCAAGGAGTGAATAACTTCATAATTTATTTTTAAAAGCCTCTAAAAATAGGTTAAATGGATGTAAGAGAAGGGAAATGGAAGAAGCATTTATATAAACACCTACTATGTGCCAGGTTCTGTGCTAAATGCTTTACAAATAAAATATTAGTTGACCCTCACAATAACCTTGCACAGTAGGTGCTATTATCCTTATTTTATAGTTGAAATTGTGGCATCTGAGGTTCAATGACATGCCCATGGTTGTATGATTAATAAATATCTGAGCCTGAATTTGAATTCAGATCTTTCTGTTTTCAGGGCCAGGACTCTAGCATTGCAGTGCCTTAAATCCTCAAGGAGAGACAAAAATTCTGGTCATAAACATGAATGGTTGAAACTGTGATTGAGTTCTAAACATTCTAGTGGTCCTGTTGGAACATGAAGTTGGAACAAATCAAATTCTCACAGTTTTTGGTTTTTCAAAATATACACACATTTTTTCCATATGCTAGAAAAAATTATAGAATAGGTGGTTAACTGATTAAAGTTAATAATGTGGGGGAGGAGGGTTAAGATGGCACTCTGAATTACATTCCATTTCAATAAAGTGACCAAAGCAGTTCCTTGGGGGTAAGTGCCTGGGGCTTTGCCTCAAGGAACCGAAATTCAGAGAACATGGAGAATATCTGTGTGTGTTTGTAACCAGATTAAAATAGCTAAACCTGGAACCTAGTGAGAAAGAATAATTAGCTTAAAACAAACAAAAAAAAGTCTACTACTTGGCATAAACCCTAAAAAAGTAAAAACAAAAGGATTCCCACATGCGATAAAATATTCAGAATAAAAACAAAGATTCACACAGCCTAACTTCCTAATTCCTTAACTTTCTCATTCCCTCTCACCTATTCCTACACAGTGCCATGGCTCCACACAAAGATAGTCATACCTCTGAGCTTCCCATCACCCACGTCCATGTTCATAAATTCTGAAATTCCTTTCTCTGATCATAATCTGCTGTTATTCTATCTGTCCCTCTGTTTTATAACTCCTAATTCTCTTCATTCTCATTACCCCAGCCCCCAGTTCTAACCCATGTCATCACTCCTGCATTGGTGATACTCTACTCCCTTCCCATTCTTGGTAAACCAGTTCAATTCTAGAGTGTCCTCATCTCTCAAGTTCCTTCCCTTTTATCTTATGAAAGAGCTTATCCTTCCCAGTTATAGCCTTGGGTTGTAACCTTCCATCCTACTCCTGTACTCTTTGTAACATGCATAATCTTAAGTGAGGGGTACGGTGGAATTCTGTGAGGCAGTTCACCCCACTTAAGATTATGCATGTTTTTCACCCTCACTTAGGATTTTCCATGTTACATCTTAAACAAAGATGGAATAAACCATGAAACCGTGCTACCTGGGGCCACTAGAAATTATTTTTACATAATCTCAACTGGGTCCTCACTGCAGCAAAGCAATCATTTTATATCTCCCTAAGTTCATTGTCCCACTCATCACAATGGCTTTTCCAAACCTTTTCATCCTCCTTAAACCTCTCCTAATTCTTCCTTCTATTATCTTTTCTGCTGAGATTCTTGCCTCATATTTCACTGAAAAAACTGAGGCCATATTCCAAAGCCCTCTTCTATTCTTCTCATCTCACATCACTTAGGTGCCATTTGCAATTACCCTAGCCTTCACCCTGTCTAACACGATCCTTACCAAGTCATCCCCTCCCTCCATGTCCACAAGTGACCTATTCCAGCCTGTCTTCTCTGGTAGATTTTTCACCCTATCATCCCTTTCTCATTTTCTACTGACTGTTTCCTTCCCATGTCTCATCCATACTCAAAACACCCCTCACTTCATCCATCCATCCCTGCTAGTTATCATTACTTTATTTCTCATCCCTTTTGTGTCTAATCTTGGATAGGTCATCTATGCTAGATGCCTCCACTTCCTTTCATCTAGCTCTCTTCAAAGAGATTTAAAAAACTCCACTGGATATCTCTAGGAACAAGTAGAAAATCCTTTGCCTTTTAAATGCCTGACCCCTTTCTACCTTGTTCAGCCTTATTGGACCTTATTCTCCCATAAATATGGCAATCCAATGGCATTGGCCACCTTGTTGTTTCTTACACAGGACGCTAATTTCTCAAGCTCCAAGAATTTTTTCACTGACTGTCCCCTATGCCTGAAACTCCCTCTCTCCTCATCTCCTCCTCCTGGCTTCCCTTAAATCTCAGCTAAAGTCTCCCCTCTTGTAAGAAGTCTTTCACAGTCCACAATTTCTTTCTTTCTTCCTTCC
>NW_025340650.1:0-7346 GCF_016433145.1 Gracilinanus agilis | reverse complement strand
GTGTATATGTATATATATATATATATATATATATATGATGAGTACCCATGTGAAGACCCTCACATGGTAGTTGTTCTCACATGGATACAGTAGATATTTATAGCATCTGTTGCCCACATATTCTTAATTTAAATGATCAAGCATAATCTTAGCACGAGTGAGGTCACTACTCACATCCACCAATTTTAACAAATCATATGTCTAGGCTTTCTTTCTCTGCTTAATAGTTCTTATTTCTCTCTCAGAAATGAACCTCTGCATTTATGTAAATAGAGAACAAAACCAGGGAATGGAATCAATTTCCAAACCAGTAAAGATCATTTCAGGCCATATAAAACTTAATTCTTCACTTCCACCCGTTACAAAGCCCCACTGAGCTGCTAACAATTCAATATTCATAAATATGCAACAGCAGAACTCATTTCACTTAATAATGAATCTAAAAACTTCTCCAAGTCTTTGCCTGCACTCATTCTTGTAGCCTTGCAGTTACCACATCTTCCTCTGCTGTGTCACTATAATCCTTTGTCTGATGAGTGGCAAAACATCAATTTCTAATCTTTTCCCCTTTTATTAAGCCCTTTGTCCAAGCAAAGTTAAACCAACTTCATAGCTCAGCACCCTGGACAGTTCCCATAAGCTACTACATATAAGGAACCACAACAGAATTTTCAACTCAGGGACTTTTAGAAGTTAATAACTTGGGTTATAGGTACAAGAACAGCTTGTAAAAGAATTTGAGGATAAATATATTATAGCCTGGGTGCCTACATTGCACAGAAGTACATGCTGTATTCTGATTTCAGACCCTGTGACAAATGAATAATGGCAAATATAGGCAAGAAAGTAATGTCTCTGATAGTAAATAGAGTTGAAACCCATAACCAATAGCAAAAAGAAAATCCAATCTACCATCAAATGCCATTTAAGACCATTTATGTGTTCTGTCTGTAATTGAAGATTTTGAAATAAAAAAATAAAATTTTTTAAATTACAAAAGGATTTTGTAGAGGAACGGATATCACCTGGTGATGTAGATTTTTTGAGGGCAGAAGTTAAGGTGCACAAGAAGGAGGAGTGTGTCTCTTTGTGACACTCCACCTTTTTTTTCTATCTTCTACTCCTTGTCAACATTTTCTTCTGTCTTTCTTCTTATCTCTGTCCCTGACCTTCTTGTATTACATGATATAGGAAACAGGTTCCTGATAAATGGCTTCAAAACTTAAGGAAAGAATGTTGCAGAAAGCATTTCATGTCATATGATTCTACTGTCAAATTTTTAGGTTAGGCCAATAGCTACCAAGGAGAAGGAAGAGAAGGGGCTTCTGAAATGCCTTGTGCCCCTATGGTTTTGTAAAAGCCCTTTGGTGTTTCTGTATCCACATTTGTCCCAAAGGTGAATATCTAGAGTGCCCACTATATACTTAGTGACAGTGCAGGCTGCAAAATGAGCAGTCTATCTCCTCTCCATCTCTTGCCATATCCCAAATCAGTGAGAAATGTAGTCAGCATCTGAGGTGAAGGGGCATTTCATTTATTTCTGCTTAAGCCATTGCCATGGAGATATGAATTCCTACTAAGGTTAGCACAGAAAAACAAATAAACATGCAGTTGTTTGGGCTTTTAGAAAAGTCATTTTCTTTAATAAAATGCCAATGGTTTAGTTATTGTAAAAAACAAAAACAATCTACTTCCCATAGAGCATTACATGAAATCATAAATAAGCTAAAGATAAATGTAAGGACAATGTATTACAGATAGAACTTTATTTCACAATGATCTACTATGACATTCTGAGCTTAAGGCAATGTTTTAAGGAGAGTGAAGTAGTTTCTAAACCACCTGTGGGGTTTAGGATTATCAGTGCTGTGCCCATATCTTGTGCCTCTTGAGATCCTGTTTTTACATAACAAGAAATGTTGCAAAAATGGGGAAAAACTTTAACTTAGATCAGGGGACAAGATAGGTATAGACTCGTTGACTATTTAGAGAATTATTTGTTAAGTGTTCTCACTTCTTAGAGGGAAGAGTTTTAGAAATAAAAAATGTGATAATTACTAGTGTTCTGCTCCTTTCTTCCATCTCCATACACAAACTCACATAGCTTACTTACTATGTCTAAGCAGCCCCCAACTAAACTCCATTTTATATTTAATCGAGTTCCATCTGGTCATCTTCTTGTATGAATTATCCCATCCATGTACCTCTACTTTCCACCTCTTATCTTGAAAAGAAAGTAACTAAATTCATACTACCATATATTGCTAGGTGGGGCAGTGGAGAGAGCCCTAGGCCTAGAATGAAAAAGATCCATCTTCATGAGTTCAAAACTAGTCTCAGATGTTTCCTAGCTATGTGACCCTGGGCAAGTTGCACTTAACCCTCTTTGCCTCTGTTTCCTCATCTCTAAAATGATCTGGAGAAGGAAATGGCAAATCACTATCACATCTTTGCCAAGAAACCCCCAAATGGGGGAGGGGGCAGCTGGGTAGCTCAATGGATTGAGAGTCAGGCCTAGAGATGGGAGGTCCTAGGTTCAAATCCGGCCTCAGACACTTCCCAGCTGTGTGACCCTGGGCAAGTCACTTGACTCCCACTGCCCACCCTTACCACTCTTCCACCTAGGAGCCAATACACAGAAGTTAAGGGTTTAAAAAAAAAGAAACCCCCAAATGGGGTCTTGCAGAGTTGAGAACAACCAAAAACAACTGAACAAAAATTTCTGGAAAGAGTGACAGTTAATTGACTCATGGTTCCATTCACTATCCTTTTGACTTGCCACATTAAAACATTCAATCCTGGCCACCATTCTCCTATTTCTAAGTTATCCCCACTCACAAGAATTTAAGCTACTTTCATCTTTGTATTCCCCAGTGCTTAACATGGTGCCTAATTAGTAAGTAGTTCACCAATTTATTAGGCAGAGCTCTAGACCTAGAGTCAGGAAGACCTGAGTTCAGATCCTACCTCAGACACTTAATAACAGTGTGACCCTGGGCAAGTCATCTCACCTCTTTGAGTCTCAGTTTCCTCATCTGTAAAATCAGGGTAAATAATAGCACCTTCTTGAGAGAATCATATGAGACATTTGTAAAGTATTGCAGAAATGTTAGCTACTATTATTAATGTTTTTATTCATTCCTTTGCAATATGGTTTTACAAGTAAAGACCAAAAATAACACAAGCATTAGAAATTTGGGATTGAGAGCAGAAAACTTGACTTTTTCTGTTTTACTATATTTGAAAGCCATTGATTCTTCCCATTTTCCTCTCCCCCTCCCCGCTTTCTTTCCAGTTTTAGAATTTATAACCCACAACTTTGGAGAATTTAAATTCCTATGCCCAGGTGTAATCAGAAACTTCTCTATTTACCTGGCCAACCTCCAAACTGCAGCTCATTTGGGAATCTTGGACAGGGTCATATCTCAAAGTAGTGGCTTAGCTGTCTCTTTTATTTTTAAACCCTTGTACTTCAGTGTATTGTCTCATAGGTGGAAGAGTGGTAAGGGTGGGCAATGGGGGTCAAGTGACTTGCCCAGGGTCACACAGCTGGGAAGTGGCTGAGGCCGGGTTTGAACCTAGGACCTCCTGTCTCTAGGCCTGACTCTCACTCCACTGAGCTACCCAGCTGCCCCCTTCCAGCTGTCTCTTTTTTGATGGAGATTTGACTAATACCTCCAAGATGATAGAAGTTGCTGGGAAAACGAAGGGCTGGGCCTTTTAACCAGGGTTTGTGGTTTGTTCTCCCCTTCCTATCAGGGTTTTTCTGGCTTCTGGCCAATGTTCTTTCCCTTAGTGTCCTTTCCTAAATCAGGTACAGATTAGGGTCTTTGCTCAGGATACCATGTCCTACATTCTAAGATGGTGATGAGCATTCATCCAGAACCCCTCACTGTCTTCTTCTTCTACCCCTTCAATCCCACCAGTTTGTCTTGTCCTATTGGCTAGCTGATTCCTGGTACATACTTATATCCTGCTTTCTGGCCACATGATTGTTATTATGGATTCTACAATTGCTGTTATTTGACCTTGACATTTACCACGATGAAATCTGCTCTGGGCTTTGGCTTCCCCAGGGAACATCTGGTACCTTGTCAGGAAAACCTGAGTCATCCTAGGACCACACTTGGCACTCCCAACCTATATTTTTTTCATGCAATTTTAAAAAAGAAAATCCCCTTCCCCAAATATTCACCTTTGAATGCTTTAGTTATCAGCAACTCCCAGAAGCTCCTCAGAGGGTTTGGTCAGAATAGTTAAAGAAGCACATTAAGTGCTATAAACAAAGAATGTTTAAAGAAGTATCAACTAATCTGGGCAAGCCTTTTGAATAGAGTTCTTACCTGGTGTCCTTGAACTTTTAAAAAATGTTTTGATAACCGTATTTCAATATAACTGGTTTCCTTTGTAATACTATGTTTTCTTTTATGCTTTTAAAAAGATTGTGATGAAGAGTCCATTGGCATCACCAGACTGACAAAAGGGCCCATCTCTCTCACACACACACACACACACATATGTTAAGACTCTCTACTTTAGAGAGAAATTAATCATGAACAATACATTTTGGTACAAATACTGAGCCTAGTTTTGAAAAACAAGGCTTCTGTGAAAACTGCTTGTTCATGTCTGTGTAATGCTTTTATTCTCCAGACTGCAATCACTACAGCATCATCACCACACCACTACCACCGCAGAAGCAATTTATCTACAGAATTTCTCCCTCTTTTTACAGCATATTATCCATATATACCAAGATAACCTTCCCAAACTCCTCTCTTCATACTTTTTTCATATCCACTCTGACCAAACCAACTTCTGTTTTTCTTTGTCTTAATGACATTTCCCATTCACTTTCTCCTAAAAACTCACCCCTTCTGTGAAATCCTACACGTTTTCTTTCCTTTTATCCCCCTAGAAAGAAGCCAAGGAGCCATATGCCAGGGAGAATTAGTCATAAATCAAGAGTCTCTACTAGGATTGTCCTGGAGGATATAATTTCCATTCCATGCAATTATAATGAAACAATTAAGGAAAAATGCAATCATATTTGTAAACAGTTCATGTCTGCCCAAGTTGGCTATGTGGTCCATTCTCATGAAATTCATCTCAGAATGTCAGTGCTGGAAGAGCCTCAGAGGTCCTATTGTCCAATCCAAATCTATATCAGAATCTTCTCCACAGTATATACCCAACAAGTGATCATCTGAACTTCTCTCTAATACTTCCCTAAGCAGCTCACTGCACTTTGGCGATAGCTCTCCTTAGCACAAGTTTTTTTCTTCATAGAATTTAAATTTGCTCCTATGCAGCATCTTAGCTTTTTGTCCCTAGTTCTGTCTTCTAGTTTGTCCTTAATTCTGTTTTTTGGAGTTGAGCAGGGCAATTCAAATTCCATTCCATGGGATATCCTTTCAAATACTTAAAGACATTATATTTCAACTCAAGTATTTGCTCCTCTGGGCTAAACAATCATAGTTCTTTCATTAAAGCTTCATACAATGGTGATATGAAAGTCCATTAACATTTTGGTTACCTTGCTCTAGAGACTTTCCAGCTTATCAATGTCTTTCATAAAATGTGGCACCTGGGACTGAAAAAATTATTCCAAAAACTGCCTGAGCAAGGCTGAATTCTATTTGGCTGGACCATCACTTCCTTAGTCCTGGATACTATGCCTCTCTTAACGCTTCTTCAGATAACTTCAGCATCAGGTAGTTTGTTTTGGTTTGTTGGGTTGCATTTGGTGGGGGGGGGCCTTCCATATTATTTTGTTGACTCGATTGAATAGGGCCAAACCCCCAGATCTTTTTCCAATGAAATGCTATCAATTTAAGTCTTCCCAAGAAAGTTAAGATTTCTTTTTGCTTTTTCCTCTCTCTTCCTTATCTTTATCCACCATTACAGACACATAACTCCTATTCCAGAGGCAATGCACATGGAGACAGGAAAGGAGGGTGATAAACCCCAAAAAATTTGTGTCAGCATAAAAATACATTGGAGCCTATATTGGAATAGTCTTTATTTTTTCAATGGACTTGTATAACTTTGGTATTACTAGCTAGAAAACAACAAAAAGTACAGCCTTAGTATGCACTGATAAGTCAAATAAAACCCTAAGAAGAAGGTTATTATTTTGCTCAATCAATTGATAAACATTTATAAAGTACCTGCTGTGTACCAGGCACTGTGCTAAGTGCTAGAGATACAAAAAGGGGCAAAAATCAGTCCCTCCCCTCAAGGAATTTGCAAGCTAATGTTCAAGAACTCATACTCAGTGGCTGTTTTCTTGTGAGTTCTTACTCAATAGCTGTTGTTTTAGCTATGTAGCTGGAGATAGGGCAAAAACAAGAGGGAGAAAAGGGCAGTGGAAGGGCAAGGAAGGAGAGATTAAAGACTGAGTCATGATTGTGAGATGTTGAATCAGGGATTATCTATCTACATGGCATAAATACTCTCCCTATTCTCCATTCCTTTCCTTTCCTTTTCTTTCCATTTATCCCCCAGAAAGAAGCCAAGGAGCCATATGCCAGGGAGAATTAGTCATAAATCAAAAGTCTCTACTAGGACTATCCTGGAGGATATAATTTCCATTCCATGCAATTACAATGAAACAATTAAGAAAGATGCAATCATATTTGCAAACAATTCATGTCTGCCCAAGTTGACTATGTGGTCCATTTTCATGAAATTAATTTCAGAATGTCAGTGTTGGAAGAGCCTCAGAGGCTCCTGCCACACTCCACTACCCTGAGAAAGCCAAACTGGGAGGTACAGTATCAACTCTTCATGATATCACAGGAAAGCCCTGTTATAATAGCAACTTGGTTCATTAGAAAGAGCAGTGGCCTCTGAGCCTTTGAGTTCAAAACCTGGTTTTGCCACTTGTATGATCTAAATAACCTTGGGCATGTCAATCTCTCCTGGATGAAGTTGGTTTCATCATCTGTATGTAAGAGGGATGGGGATATCTCATTTCTACTCTGAGGATTCTCTCTTGGAGAAGTATCAACAATTTGTAGTATGCTCATGCGGAGGGAGGCATCAGCTAGGTGACTCAGTGGATTGAGAGCCAGGCTTAGAGATGGAAGGTCCTAGGTTCCATCTAACCTCAGACAGTTCTCAGCTATGTGACTCTGAGCAAGTCACTTAACCCCCATTGCCTAGCCTTTACTGTTCTTCTACCTTGGAACTAATACACAGTATTGAGTATAAGATAGAAGGTAATGATAGAAAGAAAGAAAGAAAGAAAGAAAGAAAGAAAGAAAGAAAGAAAGAAAGAAAGAAAGAAAGAAAGAAAGAAAGAAAGAAAGAAAGAAAGAAAGAAAGAAAGAAAGAAAGAAAGA
>NW_025340649.1:0-2832 GCF_016433145.1 Gracilinanus agilis | reverse complement strand
TTTGCAAACCTTTGTGCCCCTGGAAATGTTGGTGGTTATTACTCCAAAGGCAATGGCAAGGCTCTGCGGATGTTGGCAGGTGATCTCTAAGGTCACCTTAGCACAATGCTCTGATCTTACTGATGAGGAACCTGAGGCCCAGGGAGATCAAACAACATGTCTGAAGGCATAAAGGGAGTAAATTCCAGAGCCAGGATGCTAGCCCAGGTCTCTGCCGAAAGATCCGTGCCCAGGACCAAGTCCTCATGTCCTCCCTCAGAAAGGCCCTTTGGGTAGTTGATTTTCCTTGTGCAGTTGAAGAAGGATTACTTTTCGAAACCTGATTTTTGGAGGACTGGACTACGCAAAGGGAGCCAGGCCTGTGTGCCCTCTGATGCCACATCCATCTCCCAGAAAGAAGTCACACCCAGGAAACCCAAATAGCATCTGGCATATGTGCACACAGACTACCACAAGGGGAAAGGGCAGACACACAAGAACCAGAGAGAACTAGAATTACAGCGTGGAAGGAATCAATTCCTGAATGGATATACTTTCCCACTCAAATATTTCTCCTGGTTCTGCTTGGATACTTCCAGGGATGAGGAACTCTCTACTTCAGCAAAAAACTCAAACTGGACAGCTCATGGTTAGGAAGTTCGAGTTCTGAGTTTGAGTCATTGGAATTTCCTCTAACCTTTGCCCCTATTTTTCTCTTCTGAGGCCAAATGCAGCTAGTCAGATGGCCTCTTCACATGGAAATCCATGACTTCCCTCCCAGGGACTGTGAGCACCCCCAGGGGCAGCCTAAGGCCCCCCTGAAGACATGGGGGATAGTTATGCCAGCAAAGCAGAGCCCAAGATCATTGTAACAGAACAGAAGGGCTTAGACGATGAGCCCAGGGACAGACTGTCAGGGCATGTCTGAGAACCAACCCTGCTATACCAGAGACAGCCACCATCATATTGTGGCCCAAAAATGCTCAAAGACAGCCTGAACAAGGTACGGAGAGTGGTGGGAAATCTCTCCCAGTTAAGGAAGTTATGAATCTATGAATGAATGGAGCAAAGTGGGGGCCCGGGGAGGGGGTTTGGGATGTTTCATCCCCAGAGACTGGCCAGGGCAGAGCTTATAATTCCATCAGTCTATTTCTCTGTACAAAGCTTGGGTCCCAAGAACTTTATAGAAAGTAGCCACTGGACTGTCCTCAGTCCGCAGGTTACATATTAATTGTTGCCTATTGGCCCTTCTGCCCTCCTGCCCTGAGAAGGGCTGGGAACCCTTTCCCAGGAGAGCAGCTCCTCCAGAATAGAGGTTCTCTCTTTCTATGGGCAGATACTCCCCAAAGGCAGCTTTGCTTCCAGCCCTTTCACCCTCCTCCAGTAGGAGAGTTTGGCTGTTGGCCAGCACAGGGGGCTGAGAAGGGTCATTCGTGAGGATGGGTCTCACGTCCTCCAGGCAAGGAAGAACCCAGGGCTCAGCTGCACAGAATCCAGAGACTCAGTCAGGACACCTCAAACAAGGGTCATCTAGTGGGCTCCTTCCTGCCTGCAGACTCACAGGGCTCCCTCCCAAGGCAGCTCATGCCAGCCTGATTGACAAGCAATAAATAAACCCATAATTGGAATGAGTCCAATGGCCTCTCTTTCCAGTCTTTGAGTTTGGTCCTGTTGCAGGTCCAAGGGCTCCCTTGGGAAGGTGGGTTCTCAGAGTCTCTCCCAGGACGTCTATCATCAAGAACAGCCAAGACCAGGAAAGGGCAGAGTCCCATCTAAGGGTCCAGAGGAAATCCCTACCTGGATGGTGAAGACTTGGCCCCCATGGTGGCTATTGGTCCCACGGGGCAATGACCCATGCTGGTTGGGATAGATGTCCCTAGGCTTCAGTTCTGCTCTAAGATAGCCGGATGGTCTGAACTGGACGGGGTTCCTTGGTCTGCAGCAGAGCCCCAAACCCAATCAAACCCTGGTGGTAGGTGAGGACAGCAACTGGCTTCTCCACATCTCCAAGGTGATCCGTAGCTCCAAGAATCAGTCTCCCTCTGGTCTCTCCCTGTGCCCTCCAGGTGGAGCCAGCAGGACACAAATGGCTCTACTTGGATCCAATCAACCTGCTGCCTCCAAGACAGAGGGAGGAAGATGCTCCTTGGGAAGGTGCACCCACACCACACCTCTCTAAGAAGCCTCTCAGAACAGCTGACCCAAAGGGGGATCTAAGGGCACCTGAGCCTCCCCAGCAATGGGCCCAGCCCTGGGAAATGGACCTCGGCTTCCTGGAGAGATCAGGGAATACACAGGGAGGCAGGCTAAGCTTCACAGATCAGAGGGGAGAGGAAAGAGGGGGCTCACCACAAAGTTACCCCTCAATGGTTCTGCAACACATGACCCCAAAGGCTCCAGACCCAAAGATCCTGCCAACCTGGAATCCCTGTAGAAGCCTTCTCTATGGACGGAGCAGAGAGCTGTGCCCTCCCCTTGAGTACACACTTCAAGAGTCCCAAAGCTGAGCCTGGGCTGTGCCTGAGGCAGAGGAGGGCAGAGAGCTGCCTTTGGGGTCAGAAGAGCTGCCTTGGAATCCCTCCTTTTGTGTCCCCCCTGTGTGACCCTGGCCGGGTCCCCTCTTTCTTTGAGCCTCTTTCTTCATCTGCCAAATGAGATGGTTGCACCAGATCACGTCTAAGGACACCAAATCCAGGGATCTCAGGATTTCATCTTCCCTTCGGGGGGCAGAGATGTCCCTCTATCTGCACCAGACCCAGAATTCCTTGTCCTGCCATCTACACCTCACTGATCTCCAGCCTTGCTTCTGTGCCCTGCTCCTTGGCCGCTTCATTCACACTTCCTCTCTGGGTG
>NW_025340648.1:0-6207 GCF_016433145.1 Gracilinanus agilis | reverse complement strand
CTCTCTCTCTCTCTCTCTCTCTCTCTCTCTCTCTCTCTGTATATATATATATATATATCCTCTGACCTAGGGATACTGACATATCCCCCAAGGAAGTCAAAATTAATGTTTTATATACACAGGTATTTATAGCAGCAATTTTTCAGGTGGCAAAGACCCACAAATGTGTGGTTCTTGAATGGGCAACTGCTGAACAAATTGTGGTATATGAATAATAATATAATATTATCACTAGAGAATGTTAGGAAGACTCATATGAGCTGATACATAGTTCAATAAGAACCAGGAGAACAATATATACAATGACCTTAATAATGTGAAGGAAAATAATATTGAAAGACATCAGAACTTATTCTAAAGTACACTGTATGAGGGCATGGACTGTTTTTGCTTTCCTTAGTATGTCTAGATCTTAGCACTTACTGAATATTTTTTGATTGACTGAGGGAACTCGATAAATATTTCAGAGGAGTGATGATGAAGCATGCCTTTCTTATCACAGCAGAGATGTGGTAGACTATAGGTACAGAATGAGGCATATGTTGTCAGACATGACTGATATTTTGCTTACTCATACATTATTATTATAAGGAAAGTTTGGGGAGAAGCAAAAAAGAAAAACACAACAACAAAAACAAAACTCTAGCATTGTGTGTGTGTTTTTAATAAACTTATTTTACTCCATTTTATTTACATTTTTAAAAGACGACTTGGCAGCTGAAATTACTGAAAATCACTTTTCAGAATTTACTCAGCTTATTTCCTTTCCATCATGAGTAGCTGAGGGACTAATACTGTGTGATAATAAAGAGTTTTCTGGTTGGATGAGGAACTAGCATGACCTATGACTTGTGAGTAGCTGAAGTGGAGCAGAGGTTTCATATGAAAGGATCCATATAGAAGTGAGTGGCTCTACTCTCCACCCTTCTACCTTTCCAAAACATCATACCTTTCCCTAGTCACCAGTTCCTTAAATATCTTCTGAGCTCTTTGAGGGCAGGAACTATATCTAATTCTGCTTTTGTATCCCTGGGGCTTGGTACATTGTAAGAACTTGAAGCATTTTCATTCATTCATTTTAATAGTACTTCGTACTTTCCAAAGTGTTTTCTCATTCATTATCTAATTGATCCTCTTCACAACTATTATCAATTGACATGAGGAAACTAGGGCTCAGAATATTTTATCATTAGAGTATAGTATTATTTTAGTATTAAAGCCAGGATTAGAATCCAGATCTTTCGACTCCCAGTTCAGTGATCTTCCTACCACACTGTACTTCTATCAGTAAATAAACCTGTTCTCGTGTGGTTACTTTTATCATTTAAAAAATTATATTCAGGGGGCAGCTGGGTAGCTCAGTGGATTGAGAGTCAGGCCTAGAGACGGGAGGTCCTAGGTTCAAATCCGGCCTCAGACATTTCCCAGCTGTGTGACCCTGGGCAAGTCACTTGACCCCCATTGCCCACCCTTACCACTCTTCCACCTAGGAGCCAATACACAGAAGTTAAGGGTTTAAAAAAATTATATTCAGTCACCAGAAGTCCTCTCTGATTTAGGAATTTCATTAAACTTTGAATATTTTATGGGGCAGGGAGAGGTGGAATAGAGTTGCAAAGAGAGACTAGTTAGACCTTGAAGTTTGATTTCTACACTTACTCATTTGTTACCAGCATCTGTCCCATTCTTCTTAATACTTCATTCAGTGTGAGGAGAGATTCCTGGTTGATTTCTTCCCTCTAGATTCCCAAATATCCCATGTCCATAGAAAGAGGGAAGGAGGTTTATGAGTTAAGGGTAGGAAGGAGAGTCCTGAGAAGTGGGGGTGGGAGGGAGGGCAGGATGCTAAGAGAAACTCAAAGGTATGAGATAAAGTCAAGCTAAAATGATCTCCCCTTGGCTTTTTCAGCGTGAGGATGGCTTACCCCAAAGTACACAAACCAACAGACTGAATCAGGGCTCTCTGTTTGGGTAGATCAGAAACAAAGCTTGCCCTCTAGAGTCTGCCTTCCAGCTAGGGCCCACCATGGTAACCGTTGAATTCAGTGGTCCATGGTAGCAGGCAAAGTATGCATGGGATTGTCTTCGTTTCCCTTGTTTCTTTCCATTGGCAGCCAATTTTTGAATGTTGTATACATGTTTTCTTTCTTTTCTTGACATATTTATACCCCGTTCTTCTCTTTTCTTTTCTTCTTCTTCTTTTTCTTCTTTTTCTTCTTTTTTTTTTTTTTTGGCAGGGGGAGGGACGGTGAGGGGGGTGTTGCTGGTTGAAATTGTGGCAGTGGTTGGGAAATACTTTGTGTCAGTCCAGTCAGGAATGTTGGACCTTGTTTGTTAAAACCATATCTCTGTCCTGGGGATGAGCCCGTTTCTTCACCCCGGTGCATCAATGGGCTTGGAGGCAATTTTAAAATTGCAAGCCAGCAGGATCATGTGGTGGTGCTTTGATTTGGCTTGGCTATTAGCTAATAAGTATAGACTGTATAATGGATATAGATACCTTAGGCAAAATTTCCATAAAGGCAGTGCTAAAACTGGTAATTACCCAAATAAAATAAAACATTCCAACAACTTTCAGGTGTTTAGTTCCATATCATTTGGCATCGCTTTACTTTGTGGGTACAAAAGCTCTCTGTATTGTTAATCATCACCTTGTTAAAAAAAAATGGAATAGAGAAAGCTGTGTCCATTCTTTTGTAACTTACTCAGATCCCAAATGTTGTGATGGAGGATAACATAATTTTTTCTCTCTGCCTGAATATAGAGAGTAAATCTATTAAAGAAAATTATGCCGTAAGATCATAGATAGAAGATCAGAGATCCAGTCCTAGAAGAGACCATGGAGACTCTTTCCCACCCATAACTCCCAACCTCCTCGTTTTACAGATCAGGAAACTGAGGGAGGTTAAGCGATTTTTCTCAAGGTGATGTAGAGAGTAAACATCAGAGGTGGGTTTTGAACTTTGGTCTTATAGTATAAGAATAGAGAAGTAGGAAAGGTAAGTTTGCAATAAATGCAAGTTGCAAAGAAGGCATAATAGTTAGCATAGAAAAAGAGCTCTCAGAAAGCTCAGTTGTTGTGTCAATGCACCATGTTATGTAGAGGACAACCATTATCCTTAGATTTTTAGACCTGAATATGGAGAAATGCTTAAGGCTTAATGCTATGTATCCCCTTGTAATATCGGATAGCTGCGCCTCTTCTTTTTAACAGTCGTGGCAGGATTGTACAAATCGGCTGCTATGTGACAACTAATCTATTGGTCAACTTTCTTTGTAGAAATAATCCATTGTAATCAGTAATTGCCTTTGGGCATTAGTTCAATTATGCTGTCATCTTTTGGCTCTGGCATCATAACATTATCAGAGTGGCTCTGGGGAAAATATTACATTTTACTATTATGGTATTCAAGGCCAGACAGTATTTATTCGTATGCGTGTCATTATGTTAATATGCAGTCCATGTATACATATTTTATTCTTGGTACTCTTCATACAGACAAGGAATTTATGCCAGACTCTGAATCCTTAAGATGCCATCTGGAAATAAGTGTACCCTGCATAAAATGGCCCTGACCAAGGCCATTTTATAATAACATGATTTATATGTTATAACCACCCTGTAAACATCACAAAACCCTACTATAATACCATTCGGCCGGTGACCCATTTATAACACTGTTCCATGGAGCTAAACTGTCCCTTACGATGTTCTTTCACCTACTGTGTTTCCCCAGAGCCAATGGAGAACATTATGGGGGATATGCCTGTATTTGGAATAGGCTGAACTTGTCAGTTTTCATTCAAATGATTGACATCATGCATATATAGCATGAGAATACTGAGATGACGGGAAAGATCATAGGCGAGCTTAGATTCAGCATAAGGAAAAGGGTTAAAAAAATTCCCCTTCTAGCTGGGAAAGGGTGTGGGGGATGGAAATCTTCAACCTTATTCGAAACAATAAACTCTTCAAATATAAGGATTCTTCAAAATGACAAACTAATACATTAAGAATCAATAAACAATTAATTTAAATAAAAATTAAAAAAATTAAGAATCAATAAACAAATAAAATATGTGTGTGTATGTGTAAATATGTATGTGTGAAATATATAAGTGGTATTGTCTTAAAGTATTTATAAAACATACTATGTCATAAAAAGCTCTTTCATGTTCATGATCACATTTGTCTTCTTAGAGACCACTTCATATAGAAGAAATTGTGGACTTGAGAGATCTGAGTTCTTGTCTCAAGTCTGCACTTTAGCTGAGGGACCTTGTATCGAATCCTTAGCCCCTGGGATGTGGTGGGGCGGAGTGAGGATGGAGTTTCTGATTCAAGGCAATCATTAGCTCCTGAGGAAAGAACCCTCTTGGGAAAAGAAGGGGTAGTAGAAGTCTTGAGCAGAAAAACAAACAAACCAGCTTCCATGCTGGGTCAATCAGAGATCAGCAAAATCCAAGGCAATGTAGGAAGTGGGGATAGAACTTCAAGGAGTGGTTCCATGGCCAGGGATTCTGTGTGAATGCCACACAGAGGGAAGTCAGAGAGGATTTGGGTGAGGATGGGATATCCTATAAGAGTTTGCTCCTTAACACAGCATTGCTCTATGTGGATAGCACACCTCCTCTGAACTCCATTGAACCTATGTTGTTGTGGGATTACACATCTCAGGCAAGTCATTTCCCACTTTGAGCCCCAGTTGCTTCATCTGTAAAATGGGGATTATGATATTTGAACTCCTTACCTCATAGGGTTGTAATGAGGATCCAATGAGATAATGCTATGTATGGAGCGTTGTAATTGTAAAGTGCCATATAAATGTAAGTTACTATCATTATGGGAACCAGTTCCACCCATAATTTCATCTTTGCATCCATGTTCACTCTCCAGAACTTGACTTATCTCTTCTGTGTGAATATTTACACTATATAATAGAGCTGAGTTGCAATATCACACTCAATCCATAGGTGTTGCTATCTAGCACACAAAGTATTCTACCAGGAGGGTTACCTAGATTTGGGGCTTTAAAGTCCTGCAAAAATGAACCAGTGCTTCATTTTCTCCATTGAGTAAGTTGTGAATTCTGTAAAATGAATTAGCCAAGTAGGATGAACATTTTAGCCTTAGAGTAAGGTTGGGTTGTTATTATAGGGGTATATTTAGTCTTCTACTAGTAATATATTAGAGGGGTTGAGTAAAGAGTATGAACCCTCTAAACCTTGGGTGGAGCTTTCAAAATTGTGACAACCTTGTTTTTTAAATATTTTTATCCTCCAAGGTGTGTTTTGTAGGGGGGAAAGTCATGCAATTTGCTCCTGGTGCAAAGTTTTCTTAGATATTTGTTTTGAAGGAATCAAAATCCTATTAAATTTTCATAAGCTCAAACAACCCAAGAAGCCACACACACAATTAGGCCTTTCAGCCCTTCTATTCTGAAAGCCACATAAATCATCATTCAACTATGGGAGCTGAGAAATCAAAACAAACAGAGTACTCAGAGGGCTACCATAAAAAACGGCACAAAATGTGGTCAAGAAAATGATCCTAATCCATGAGCAATGCACAAACACCTAGACAGCCTGGGAAACCTTTGGATTCCTGAGTCATCAAAAAATATCCTTGTGATATCAACTCTGGAATGGAATCAAAGAATGTTAGCTCTGGAAGAGACCTTTGAGATTTAGTCCAAACCCCCTATTTTAGTGATGGAGAAACCATAACCCAAAGAAATCACAAAGACTTGACCAAGGTCACTGAGACTGTAAATGACAAAGGCAAGATTTGAACTTATTGGTTCAAATTGGTATGCAATAGAAAGAGTGCTGAATTCTGAGTCAGAAGAGCTTGGTTTGAACCTTGGTTCTTGCTCTTTGTAACCTGCATGACTTTGGGTAAGTCATTTCCACTCCTTGGATCTCGTCATCTGTAAAATGAGGAGGTTGAATGTGATAACATCTAAGGTTCATCCATCTCTGAATGCTATGATACTGCCATGATTTTTTGACTTCAAATACAATGTTCTTTTATTATTCCGCATTACCCTTTCTTCTTCCAAGGTCACACAGCTATTCAGCATTAGAGGCAGAACTAGACTCAAGTTCATTTCTCTTTAATAAGAAAACAAAACAAAGAAAACCAATTGCCTCACATTTATATATATTATATATAAAATAAATATATATAAATATGCATATTTATAC
>NW_025340647.1:0-3800 GCF_016433145.1 Gracilinanus agilis | reverse complement strand
TATATATATATATATATATATAGAGAGAGAGAGAGAGAAACAACCAGTTTCCATTTATTCCTAACAAGAAAAGAAATCACTAATAATGAATATTGATAAAATGTAATGTTTTCAGCAAAAAAGCCTAACATTTTGGTTACAATATGTTACTCCTACCCAGAATCAATTTATTAAGGAGATATGCAAGACAAACAAAATTGGACCAGAAAGAAGAAAGTAATCAAAGACGCAGAGTTGGAAGAAGGTCTGAGAAGGGGAAAAAAGAGGCAGGAAAATGGGAAGCTCTTATGTTCTCTAAGACAGAATGTATTGATGATGAAAATTGAGGACAATTGTCTTGAAGTTTCACTCAACTCCATGTTTGACCTCATCTCTGTCTATTCAGAAGATAAAATTCTCAAGAAGAGTAAGAAATACTATGCCACATTTGAGGTTTCATTTGGAAATTTCATAGAAAAGAGTGGATCATCTTTACCTTTTAAGGCATTTTGATGTCCTGAGGACAATGCCACAAATAAATAAAATCATTAAGTCTCCCTTAATATTTGAAAACCATCAGAGAATTGAGAAATAGGAGGTTGTAAGAAAAGAAAAGGAAAAAAAAAGTAGAAACAAAGGACCAGGAGCAATATTGAAGATTTTATATGAGCCTCATGTTTCAATCATATAACTCAGAGGAGTTTGAACATGAATGATTAATGAACTATTTAATTATAGGCAACTTTGCTATGATAGCAAATCATATGCTTCATTACAAGGCTCAGGGTCTTTTGTATTTTAACATTACCAGTACACATTCCATGTCCTGCACATGGTGTTCAGTTTGTTGTATAGAGTGAAATTACCTAAAGTTATCTCAAAAAGTGATAACATTTGTATAACCCAGTGGAAATGGTTATTGGATCCAGAAGTGGGGATAGAAGAGGGGAGGGAAAGAAAATGGAATATGTAAACACGGAAAATATATTTTTTTTAATTTTAAACCCTTAACTTCTGTGTATTGACTTATAGGTGGAAGAGTGGTAAGGGTAGGCAATGGGGGTCAAGTGACTTGCCCAGGGTCACACAGCTGGGAAGTGTCTGAGGCCGGATTTGAACCTAGGACCTCCCGTCTCTAGGCCTGGCTCTCAATCTACTGAGCTACCCAGCTGCCCCACGGAAAATATTTTTTAAAAAATTTAAAGTAAATGTTCATATTAACTATAGCTAAAGAGAAAATGTAATGTGCTAAATTTTTCTAAAATATTTTAGATAATTAACAACCACAACAACAATAAAAAATTAAAATAATCTTAAAAATAAAATTATCTCAAAGATATAGAAGATGTGCAATCTTTATTCTTAATGAAATATGATAATCTTTTTTATATGACAGCATTTCTATATCAGCTAGTCACTACTTTTCAGTCAGACAAAATCAATAGAAAAATTCACTTACTGGTAAACTTCACCATGAAATGGTGGTTTAGATCTGAAGAATCTAGGTTTGTTTGAATCAACGGACTGCTTCCACACAGAGAGAAAGCCCCCTATGATTAGGTCTCCATCTTTGTGATAGTCAGGATAAAAATCTCTTTTCAAGTGGCAAGGACTTTGCACATTCCGGGATTCAGAAAGAGAAAAGTTCAATAAAAGAACTAAGATTACTCTAGACAATAAGAGGCAAATTTTTTCAAGACTCATGGCCAACATACCGAATTTCTAGAAAGTCCACAACCAGTGAAGACAGTTAAGACAGGAACCTTTGTTCATGGTTCGATGAGAAAATCCTCTATATCTAATTTTCTCTGCTTGCTTTTTTTCTGTAGATGTTCTGGCTTTCTTACCTGAGAGTACACTGTCAAGAAACTTGGGATGAACATGGAATATTTATAGAGAAAATTTGTCTCCTTTATATTATTCTAAGTGTATCCTATGTATGAATTCGGAAAATGGATCCATGCATATTCTCATAGGTGAATGCTAAACAAATATTTTGAACATAATGAGTGAGTTAGGAGCTCTGGGGACCATCCTACCCAGCAGCTCTGCACCTGCAATCTTCTCCCCAAGTGAAGAACTCAAGTGAAAAATAAGTTTGAGGATCTAATTATTTTTGTTTCATGAAACTATGGCCAATCCCAAAACTTGTGAGTGGTCCACAAGACTCTTAATTCTTCTGAATCGACATATACATGCTCACATATGTTACATTTGTGTATATATATATATATACATGTATATATATATTTATGTGTATACATATATATTATATATATTCATACATACATGCACTCTGTGCTTAGAAGGGAATTTGAGTGTGCATAATTTCAAAGACAGCAACTCTGAAAATTACCCAATTTCTTCCTTGATTTATTTATTTAAATTATCCTATGAATTTTGTAATATATTCTCCAAGACCATAGCTTTCTGTGAGGAAAGTGACTTGTCACCATAAAATAATAATTAAAGGGAAAAAAATCAAGAGTGAACATTATATAATTGGTTGTTTTTTTTCAATTAGCTAGCTTAGCAGTAGAGTAGATAGAGCTCTGTGTTTGGAGTCAGGTGGAAATGGGTCAATATTGTATCTCTGACACTTACTAGCTGTGAACCCCTGGGCAAGGCATTCATTCATCTTCAGTATTTCATCATCAAAGTAGGGATGTTAACTAATTCACAGGGTTTTCTTAACATGAAATGGCATATGTAAGTGACTCTATAAATGCTACTTTTTATTATTAGTGTAAGTATTACTCATTCACCTAACATACAGTTCAGTATTTATCATAGGCAATGCATTATGATAGAACATGTGAATGATAGAAAGGAGAAAGTCATCTGACTTAGAAACCTTGGGAACCCTGTCATAAATGATCCTACTTTCTGACCTTTTCAAGTCACACAGGTCACTGCCTGATGAAATTCTTGGAAATACATAATCACTGTATATTTCTCATTGTAAACAAAAGTAACACAAGACTGGGAATTTCTCTAACTACCAAATTTATTCTCAAGAGAGATAAATGGGATTAATGGTATTCTTATAATTTGGGAGATTAGGAAAATCCCAGGAGATTGAAAGTATAATGAAAATTACATTATACTTTCAATCTCCTGGGATTTTCAGGCATGCAGGGAGAGGGGGAGAGGAACAGCACCTTCCAACACATATGTCATAGTTTTGCCAACACGGTTCTAAACAAAGACCCACATGAACTTGTTCTAAACAAATTCAATTAGAAAGTGACAGGCTAGAGCCAATATATATCAACACAAAGAGAAACTTTCATTATAGAAGAATTTGCCCAAAGAAAAGTGGGGCAAGGAATCAGTCATCTGATTTATCCAATATCCATTATCCAATGGCTCTGCTTTGTGAGATACTAGATTCACACAGCTAGGAGGGTCCAGAATACATTTATGTTCTCTTAGACCTTTCTGTTGTTTTTCAGTCATTTCAGTCAAGAATGTCTCTTTGTGATCCCAAAGATACTAGAATAGTTTGTCATTTCCTTTTATAGCTAGGATTTTCTAGCATGCCTTTATACAAGGCAGATTTCTGCATTGAGAAGGAGTAGAGGAGAAAGTCTTTGTTCCAAAAGATTTGTTGGAGTTTGCTCTGACTAGCCCACCACCAAAAAATGTTAGCATTTTCTTATATTAGAACATAGTCAATTTATTGGTGACTTTTCTACCTAAAGAGAAAGAAATCAATGGAATTTCACAATTATATATTTCTAAATGAAATTTTTCATATATCTTTTTTATCAATAATTTGCATAAAAGCATAGATAATGTGTGTATATATATATATGTAT
>NW_025340646.1:0-4320 GCF_016433145.1 Gracilinanus agilis | reverse complement strand
ATTCTATTCTATTCTGTTTTATTTTATTCTATTCTATTCTATTCTATTTTACTTTATTTTATTTTATTCTATTTTATTTTACTTTATTCTATTCTATTTTATTCTATTTTACTTTATTTTATTTTATTTCATTTCATTTTATTTTATTTTATCGTTCCCTTGAAATACATATTTTATTTTCTTAATTGTAAAGGCGGCTTTGTCCCTAGACTAGATGGCAAGAACAAAGGTGAAGAAGCTTGTGAAGTGAAGGCTGGAAACTTGATTTCTATGTAGGGTCGCCAACACCTCGTGTAACTAATCTTTCACCTCTGTAGAACAATGAAAGGATTTCCAAGGTTTCTGCGCACATCCCGCAACTGGATTTTATTCACTTTTATGAATAATCGCTATGGCGTACTAGGAACTACGAATTTCATTCCTCGGTTTAACAGACAGTGAGTGGTTCAACACAGAGACTAAAGCTTTAATGGAGGTTCTTTCCTGGCAGAATATCTTTCCAGCAGTTCAGGTTCCTTCCTTCCATTTCAACCCGGCTTCAAGGGATCTCTACGAGGCTGATTTTCAGGATGATTCTCCCACTTCATGTCGGGGATGGATGCCACGTCCTGGTTCTTACAAATCAAAACTTTCCGCATGCTTCGCAGAACGGGATTCCTCGTTTGCTGAGGTGCCTGCCAGCTGTCCGGGCTTCCTCTTTTCTGCACCTTAAGGGGCGCACAGCTGGTAGACGGTCAGTGAAACAGGTTCCCCTCACTCTGGTGCCAGGGCTTTTCCCACATTACCAGTTGTGGCAAAGAAGTCAGGCTTCCTTCCCAGAGTTCTTAGCTCTACAAAACACTGTCCATGCAATGGACACCCAAATGAGAGGCAGGACAAAGCTTTCTCTGAGTGAAGGCCCATCTTTCCTGGGTCTTTGTATCCCTCGTTACTGTATTTTGGGGTTCGGATGCTCCGATTTCCCTCCGGAAGGCTGGATGGAGACTGGATGGTCTGTGTGTGCCACAGGCCTGTTTGCTTTGGGATCAGGCCGGTTCCCCAGCTGCAACTCAGGCCGGTCCCCCCCAGAGCTGGTGTTTGGGGTCATTGAGGTATCTTCGGCTTTGATGGCGTGTTAGACAAGTCTGTAGTGTCCAGCATGGGCCTAGCAGGTGCAAGTCAGACTGGGGATGAGGAGGGAGGAGCAGCCACCACAGAGTGTCCTTTTCACTGTCGCAGGACGAGCCTCTTCCGGATGGTTCTCTCCGTGTGGCAGTAAAACCTCGCCAGCGTCTGGTTCTCGGGGTTCTGGACTAGGACACAATGGGTGGCCTGATACGAGAAGCTGAGTCTCTGAAAGGCCTCCTTGTCCTTTACCTGGCCCGCCATTCACTTAACAGCCATCACTTCCTTTTTAACTCTTACTTTCCATCTAAAAATCCATACTGTAGGGGCAGCTGGGTAGCTCAGTGGAGTGAGAGTCAGGCCTAGAGACAGGAGGTCCTAGGTTCAAATCCGGCCTCAGCCACTTCCCAGCTGTGTGACCCTGGGCGAGTCACTTGACCCCCATGGCCCACCCTTACCACTCTTCCACCTAGGAGCCAATACACAGAAGTTAAGGGTTTAATAAATAAATAAATAAATGATAAAAATCCATACTGTAGACTGCTTTCAAGGCCAATAAGGGCTAAGCAATAGGCCTTAAGTGACTTATCCAGGGTCACACAGCTGAGAAGTATCTAAGGCAAGATAGGAACCCAGGACCTCCTGAGTCCAGGCCTGGCTTTTGATGCACCGAACCACCTAGCTGCCCTGTCTTTGAATCAGGTCTTCTTGACCCCCAGCCCAGTGCTCTCTATTCACTATGACATGGCTGCCTAAAAGAGGAGGGACTGTTTGTTTCCTTTTCTTTTTTTTTTTTTTAACCCTTACCTTCTGTCTTAGAATTGATCCTAAGTATTGGTTCCAAGGCAGAAGGACATAAGGGGTAGGCATCTGGGATTAAGTGACTTGTCCAAGGTCACACAGGACCTCCCATGACCATTGAGCCACCCAGCTGCCCCTTGGCCTTCTCATTTTACCGAGGCAAACTGGTGAGTGCAGTCCAGGTCTTCTGAGCCTCAGGCCAGCACTGACTCCTGGGATAGGCTAGCTTCCTGGTAGGCTTCCTCAAACGGAGTTTTCCGACTTCCTTCAGCATCCCAAAGATGCCGGGAAGGTGAAGCGGTTCCCAGAATCAGCATTAAAACAGGGAGGGCGAGCCTGGCTGAAGCTTCTGGGCTCTCTCCCTCACCATTAAGATCTACCTCAGGACCAAGAGGGAAACAAGGTCCAGGCGATGCAGGAAAGGAGGCCATTTGAGCCCTGCTTGTCCTCAGCCCCCTGGCCCAGCTCTCCAGGCCCATGGAACCCTCCGCCATGATGGCCCCAGGGAGGTCCCTGCAAAGAGGGGGGAGCTGAACGGCTTAGCTGTGGGTGTCTCCTCACCAGCCCTACCACATCCTGCCCCCGATGGAGCAGACGGGGCCCCCCAGCCCCCGCCCCCAGCCTGTGGCCAGAGCAGAGGGGAAATGAGGAGGGGCAATGGCTGGGCCCACTTTGGCCATTTCCCTGTTAAGGGAAGGATGGCTGTTGCCCGGGCTC
This sequence comes from Gracilinanus agilis, assembly GCF_016433145.1. Lineage (NCBI taxonomy): Eukaryota > Metazoa > Chordata > Mammalia > Didelphimorphia > Didelphidae > Gracilinanus > Gracilinanus agilis. The sequence goes on along the minus strand of NW_025340646.1, from coordinate 1,698 downwards.
GGCAAAGGCAGAGAGGCAGGATCAGCCCAGGTCTCTGCCCTCCAGTAAACTCTTCATTTGAAGGGAGGAGCGGCAGACAGACTTCTGTTATCGTCATTAAAGCCTACCGCCAGAGATAGACGTGTTGGCCAAAGACAGAGTGGGCGGGGAAGGCTTCCTGGAGGAGATAGAGGGGAGCAAAGTTGAAAGAGCACAGGCCTGGCAGTCAGGGTGGCCCACGGCTGACTCTATTTCCCAATCTGTAAAACGAGAGGAGCTGAACTAAATGAGGGGTTCTGATTCTGAATCCTGTGGATCCATTTCAGGGGAGGAAGCCTTTGGGTTTCCTTCGTCTTCCTCTCTCTCTATTTCATTTTATACACTTAAAAATACAGTTTCCCGGGGCAGCTGGGTGGCTCAGTGGTTTGAGAGCCAGGCCCAGAGACAGGAGGCCCTGGGTTCAAATCTGGCCTAAGACAATTCTTAGATGTGTGGCCCTGGGCAAGTCACTTGACCCCCATGGCCTACCCTGACCACTCTTCTGCCTTAGAGTCAATACACAGTATTGACTCCAAGATGGAAAGTAAGGGTTTAAAAAAAAAATACAGAGGAGCAGCTGGGTAGCTCAGTGGATGGAGAGTCAGGCCTAGAGATGGGAGGTCCTGGGTTCAAATCCAGCCTCAGACACTTCCCAGCTGTGTGACCCTGGGCAAGTCACTTGACCCCCATGGCCCACCCTTACCACTCTTCCACCTATAAGCCAATGCACAGAAGTTAAGGGTTTAAAAATAAAAAATAAAAATAAAAATAACAAAATACAGTTTCCTCAAAGAATCTACTAGGTCTGGCTTCACCGGATGCCCCAGGAAGAGGTTGAGAACCCCTGGGATCCCCCATCTTGACAGTCCTCAGCAGGAAAAGGAAGCAGCGTCTAGGGCATATGGGGGCTGAGGGAGGTGCCCCGCTGATGTGGACAGCCTGGGCAGAGAGGGAGGCTGGGGGCTGGCAAGTCACAAGGAGCCAGAGCTTTGAGAAAAGAAAGGCCAGAGAGGCGGGGGTCCTGCCGGAGGTCTGTCCCGCAGCTAGAATCAGACATTTAAGGGGGGGGGCGTTACAAAACACCTCCAATGAGAGGATTCCAGGGCTGAACCCTCTGGGGGGAAGGGCCTGTGGAAACAGGATTCTAGACTGGCCTTATTTTGTGGCACATCCGGAGAGCTTAACCTTACTTGGAATTCCTCGGGGAGAGCTTATTGCGTCCAAGCAATGAGCTATAATCAATTTTCTTGAAAATATGCTGCTTGTTCCCAGAATGTGCCGCCCCGCCCCCCATCTGTCTTGCCACCCGCAATTATCCATTGTTTTCCGGATGCTTTAGTAAGACCATAAACTAAGCGTTCCTTTCTGAGCGCAGGAAGAATTTGGCAAGGGCAGCCAGCCGTGTTCGCAGCGAGCTCTTTCCCTGCGGCCACCGGCAAGAAAGAAATGTGCTGCGTTAGAAAGAAAATCCAGTCAGTTCTCAACAGAACCCAGGCCAGAGGATGTCAGAACCGGGAGGGGCTTCAGGAACCTCAGCAGGGTGCAAGAACGGGGTCTGCAAAGAGGGGAGCCAAGCAGGGAGAGTAGAGAGAGTTGGCTGCTTGCTGGGTCCCTTCGTGATGGGTTTGGCTTGTCAGATTGTAGGTGAAAGGGGGAAAGGAAGGAAGGAAGGAAGGAAGG
>NW_025340645.1:0-3143 GCF_016433145.1 Gracilinanus agilis | reverse complement strand
ATATATATGTATGTATATATATATATCAGGTGAAAGAATGATTAAATTTATTCTGTGTAATTCCAGAGGCCAAGTCTAGGACTAATGGATAGAAACTGAAAGAAGGCAGGCTTATACATAAGAAATAACTTCATACCAACCAGAGCTATAAAATAGTGAAAATGGTTTCTGTGTGAGGTAGTGAGGTCCCCATTACTAGAAACATTCAAATTATACCTACAACTTTCAGTGCTGTAGAAAAAGGAATTCTTGCATAGATAAGGAAGTTAAACTAGATGAATGACTAAAGGAAGAAATGGAAAAAGAATTTTTAATTATGTAATTATGTTCCAGGCACTATGCTAAGTCCTAGGAATACAAATACAATAGTGAAACAGTCCCTGGACTTCCTAGAACTGATATTTTAATAGAAGAAACAACATACTTATGAGAGTAGTGGTCAGGGAAGGAATTGTCTGGGTAGTCCCAAAGATGGAGAGTTGACCCCTAAGGCAATCAAATAACATTCCCTTTCAGAAGTAGAGCCAAGATAGCAGAGTAGTAGTAAGTAGTACAGCAATCTTCCACCAGAACTTTTCTAAAAAGATCTTTAAAAGGCACCAGACTAAATCTTGATGGGGACATCCAAGAAAAAGTCGCAGTGAGTCACTGTTCCAGCCCAAGCCAGTATAGGGAGGTAGACAAAAGAAATCTGGGGACCCTAGAAATAGGGTATTGCCAGGAGCAGCCACAGCCAGAGGACTCTAACAGCACCAAAGGGCATAGGAGCAAGGGCAACCTGGCAGCTTTATTATTCACTCTTCAACTGGAGGTCATGGATTCAAGGTGGACTGCAAAAAGGGATACAAGTTTGACAATTTCATCTCAGAGGCTAAATTGAAGCTCTTCTTCCACTAGGTTGGCTTCTTGTTGCAATACCTGATTCCAAATGGGCTTTGAGTTTTTCCAAGACCCACAGGGTGTGACTGGTTCCTTTCAACCAATCATAAAGCATTTCCTTTATGGCCTCAACTGCTTTCCTTCATTTTATTTCTAGTTTACATTTTTGATTGGTTGGCCAATTCAATAAAAGTATTTGGGAATTGTTCACACTTAGTTTATACCTTTGTTTGGTTCTCTAATTCAATCAAATGAATGTTCTCATTTGAGAAAAGTATCAGAACAGTAGAACATCCTGTTTTTTGCATTAATTGGGATTGAGGGGTGTGAGACGGAAGAGATGGTAATAAAATACATCATTTGGTGGTTTTATAGTACCCTTTGCACACCGAAGAAAGGACAAAATTATTTTCTGAACTATATAAAAATGTATTGGTTTCCTTTTAAAAGTTAACTGCAAGGGCAGTTAAGTAGCCCAGTGAATAGAAAGCCATCCTGGAGATAAATCTGGCCTCAGATGCTTCTTAACTGTGTGACCCTGAGCAAGTCATTTAACTCCAATTACCTATCCCTTACCACTATTTTGCCTTGGAACCAATACTTAGTATCAATTCCAAGATAGACGGCAAGGGTTACAAAAAAAAAGTTAACTATCTCCAAATACAAGATATCTTTAAAACTTAAGTGCTCTGGGGGGGAATTGTAAAATTTTGTAATAGTTGTAAATTGGTCTGTGCACTGTAAAGTGATTTAAAATCATTAGAGTGGCACATTTTTTAAAGTAAGTGCTTCAAAGGAAAATGAGTGAAGCAACATTACAGTGTATTAATGGAGCTCAAGACATCTTAAATTGATTTTGAAATTAAGCATCAAAAACTGCAACTTAGAAAAAATTAGGTAAACCATTATATAGCAATCAGAAAAATCTTGAAATTTAGGCAATTGCACATTAAGGGTGTCAGTCATTTTGATTTGGCAAGGGCAAGGATGTTCAGTGACAAGAAAACATACTGTTTAAAATATCCTTGGAAAATGAACTGTGCATAAAATAAATTACCGCATTTTGGCTTTTGCTTTGAACCCATTTCCAAGTGAGATCATATATGTAAAAATGCTTTTGTAACCTTAAAGCACTATCTACATGTCACCATTCTTTTTCTTGTTATGCATCAGAGATGATAACATAGGCATTATGAGGGAAAGTGAGCTAGCAAATATGAAAATGCTTTGAAATAACACGTTTCTCTGGTGTTTTCAATTTTATAACATATATGTCATTAGAATGCCTGCTATAGGTAGGCCAAGTAAAATTTTCTTCATTATGGAAATAAGGGAACTGAGGTTGGAAAAATAGAAATGACTTGACCAGGGTCATACTGAAAAGTAAATGTCAAAACTTAGATCGAAACTAGACCTACCTTGAAGAGTCCCAAGTACTAGAGAAGTAAATGATTTTCTCCAATCTTTAGGTATTGTATAAAAAATATACCAAGTCCTTCCTTCAAGCAAAAAAGCTGATCAGCTTGGCATCTTCTGAATAAGAAAAGGCCACTGACTAGCTCCATAATTGGGAAAAGAGTGAGCTTTCTATGAATTACCTGAATTTCCTCCTACCAGACATTATTTTGGGTTCCATTCCATCCAGAGTCTGGTATTTAGGGTGGATTTGTCTTCAGTCTATTTCCACTGCTTCCAAGTTGTCAAATGTAATGCCAAGAGGGCCAGGAACCAATGCCACAGCAGCTATTTCCTCTTTTCCAGTGATTCCACCCCCTCACTAATCCCTCAGTAACAATAAGCTCTTGGGAGCTGTAATCCAATGAAAGATACTACACATGGCATCTTTCCTCATCAAGGTTTTGATATATTGCAGGTCAGCTTATAAGAAATTAAACTAGATTTTTTAAGAGTTTTGCAGAAGTCATAGATGACATGCAAAGGCCAACATATGACACCAAAAAAAAGTTTAGAAACTCAGAAAAGCATAAAATATATGATGTCAAGTATTATATAATAGCAACATATTTATATTTTAATGCCCTAAATATACACGATTTCTTTTACTGTAAATACCTCATAAAAGAAAAAGGAAAAATTCAGACTTCATTTCTGATATGAAGGACGGTCATAAAAATTTTTATGTGGATTTTCCAGATCAAGGGGCCCTGTGCCCCTAATGCCTGTGATGTTGAAAGGATGCCAGTATTCTGATAACCAGCATCATGGGCTCAGCATTACTCTCTGGGCTATATATATACAAGAAA
>NW_025340644.1:0-5495 GCF_016433145.1 Gracilinanus agilis | reverse complement strand
ATATAATTATAAACTATATACTATAAACAAATTATAATATTTGATATACATGAATAAATTATAATTAATTTCTTAAAACAAAACTATTAAAAAAATAATAATACACAATACCCTTTAGTTTGCCCCTAATCCCAAATTAAATAAATAAACAAATCAATATATACATTAAAACTTATTGTTTTCCACTTCCCTTTAATCTCCTTTTTTTTGTTATCACAATGTTCAGCAGTATAAATGTCAACCTATAAGAAACCTTTGCAGTTTTTGCCCAATTAGGAACTTATAGAGATCTTGATTACCTCCTTGTTTCTATGTGGCTTGTAGGTTTATTTCTATTCTGGGTTGGATGGTCACAAATGAAGAGGAATGCAAGCCAATATGCAAGTTCAAATGAACCAGATAGTGTATTACTTACAAGCTAAAATGAAAGAAGAGGATTCTTCCCAAAACGGGCCTGATTTTTGCATACCTGTTTCCTCTAACATAGGAATACCAGGTCCCTCTACTATATCTTAGGTACAGAAACTCTTTTCTCGCACTCTAAACCAATTTGCTCATGCTCTGCAACTTCTGGCTAACATGGCCTACCCACTGTCAGTAAATGATTCCTGTGCAGGCCTTTTTCCCTTACGGGAAATGTCCACAATAGCACCCAATGGGGATGTGGTCACATTGAAACAATATAAGCCTTTCACAAGCCAGGACATAAAAGATTTCAAAGAAAATTGCCCATCCTTCACGGAAGAACCTTTAACAGTAATAAAAAAATTTGAGGATATTTTCTATGATTATGAGCCCACGTATAAAGACACAGAAAAATTGCTCCAGACTCTCCTAACAGAACGGGAGAGGACTAAAATTCTCGCCTATACTAACAAACCCTGAGGACATAATGCAGTACGCTGGCCATCTGAAGATCCTAACTGGCAGTATAAGGATCACAAAGACTGCTCAGACTTACGTCTTGCTAGGGGTGCCCTTCTAAAAGCAATGTGAGCGTGTGCTGAGAAACCTCAGGCCTGGCCCAAATTTAAAAGCATTACACAATCTGATGATGAGACACTCTCTCAATTCATGGACAGGATCATTGAACTGGGAAATAGATACATGGAACTTGACCTTTCTGTTGAAAAGGATTTAAGGCAAATAAAGGAACAATTTGTCCATAACTCTCGTAAAGAGATTGTAGATCATTTTAAAACAAATTGCCCTACATGGCCCGAAATGGACCTTGATGAGTTAAGGAGAACTGCTGTTTATGTCTTTAACAACCATAAAGAGAAACAGGAAGAAGTAATAGTTTATTGGACACATTTAAAAAGAATATGGACATGTTTAATAAGAGACTAGACTCCTTGACTGACTCTGTTGTAAGCAATAGAGCTGAAAAACGACTACAAGAGTCTGCTACTAAACCAATGGCAATTGCCCCTCTCCATGAATCTAAATTTCAGCCCTTTATATGCCAATTTTGTGGAAGAAGGGGGTCATATATTGATGAACTGTAGGATTTGGAATCAGGCATCTAGAAATAATAACTTCAGAAATTACAACTTTAGAAATAATTATAATTATAGAAATAATAACAATTATAGAAATAACGATTATAGAAATTATAGAGATAATGATTATAAAAATTATAGAAATAATAACGATTATGGAAACAATGATTTCAGGGATCGTGACTTTAGGACTAGTAAAAAATCTAGATATATGGATCAGGCAATTGATAACTCATACCAAATGACACCAGAGCAGTATATCTTGTGTGGAGGTTGGCCCCGAACCACCCAGGGTGCTACTGCCCCTCAAGGAGGAGCCCATGGGCCCACCCAAAGATTAAGAAGGTGCACGGGGGGTTGAGGCACAGGGATTAAAGGATACAATCTTTGATTTTCCAGACCCTGATGCCTTAATACCTGTTGTCCCCATCCACAGCCCCCCCTCATACTGACAAGCCTTATGTAACATTAAAGGTTGGTAATGCCTATTATGACTGTCTTGTGGACACTGGAGCTTCCAGATCTGTATTGAAGAGTACACCAGACCCATATTGCAATTCCATAGGAGCAATAAGTGAAGTGGGGGTATCAGGAAAACCCCAAATGGTACCAAAACTCTCCCCTAGAACAGTAGCCATTTTTTTTTTATCCTGGGACTCCATTCTAGGAGCATAGGGCCACAACCAGTAGGCAATGGGACACACAGTCGCTCAGGGTCACCCAGCTGGGAAGTGTCTGAGCCCGGACTTGAACCTAGGACCTTTCGTCTCTAGGCCTGGCTCTCAATCCACTGAGCTAGCCCAGCTGCCCCTACTTTAGGTTGCAGTTTCTTTAGCAGATGTAGTTTTTACAGGGTGGGGTTGCTAGCCCCACGCCCAACCCTCCTCCTTTTTTCATCTGGGCTAGGGACCGTCCTTGGCCCAGGAGTGGTAAGGGTGGGCAGTAGGGGTCAAGTGACTTGCCCAAGGTCACACAGCTGGAAGTGTCCGAGGCCGGACTTGAACCTAGGACCTCCAGTCTCTAGGCCTGGCTCTCAATCCACTGAGCCACTCAGCTGCCCCAGAACAGTAGCCATAGGGTCCCTAACTGTGGAGCACTCCTTCCTATTGATGCCTGGCTCCCCTATAAACCTGCTGGAGAGAGATCTTTTATGCAAGCTTAGAGCCACAATAAATTGCTCTCCAGATGGATCTATGTCACTGGAATTGCCTGAGGAATCCTTAACTTTGCTCCCTGTGCTCCTTTCAGATAGTTATGAGATACAGGGGTCTCCCACTTTTGAAATCCCAACAGATATATCTGACTCTTTCTGGGCCACATCACCTTCTGATGTTGGCATACTTAAATCAGCTGTCCCTGTCCAAATTAAAACAAAATCTAGCCCACCTCCTTCCATTCCTCAGTATCCTCTCTCGAAGGAGGCAATAGAGGGCATTTCCCCAGTGATAAATTCACTAATTGACCAAGGCATCATAATTCCCTGTAAATCTGAATACAATACTCCAATCCTGCCTGTTAAAAAGCCAAAATTGGGTCCTGATGGCAAGCATCTCTATCGATTTGTCCAGGACTTGAGGGCAGTGAACAATCATGTTATAAAGAGACACCCTGTAGTCTCCAATATAAATACTATCATTACTTCTATTCCTACCACAGCTACATACTTTACAGTAATAGACTTGTGCTCAGCCTTCTTTTCCATACCTATACATGAGGACTCTTTGCTTTCACCTGGAAAGGTTCTCAGTGGACATGGGCATGTTTACCCCAAGGGTATGTCAAAAGCCCAACCCTTTTTGCACAGATTTTAAGCCAAGACACAGACAATATTATATTTAAAAACAGCAAGTTAATTAAATATGTAGTTTACTCTTGGCCTCACCAGATGCCACAACATATCAAGAAGATAGTAAACATCTTCTTTTAGAATTACATAAAAGAGGCCACAAAATCTCAAAAGAAAAGTTTCAGTGGTATCTCCCCAAAGTGCAATATTTAGGATTTATTTTAACTACTGGGTCCCGTTTAATTTCTCCACAACGCATTGAAAGTATCCAAAACTTAAGTGATCCTACCACTAAAAAGCAATTGAGAGCAATACTTGGAGCAACAGGATTTTGTCGGGAGTGGATCCCCTGCTATGGAGAAATCACTAAGTCTCTTGTAGCACTCACAAAAAACACAGTCCCTAAACCACTCAAATTGGAAAAGGAACACCGAACAGCTCTTTCAAATTTAAAACGTGCTATCCTGTCTGCCCCTGCTCTCGGTATCCCAAATTATGACAAACCATTTACTTTATATGTCCACGAAAGGAAAGGAGTAGCCTCAGGTGTTCTAACTCAACTTTTGGGGCCTGATCAACGCCTAGTAGCCTATTATTCAGCCCAGTTGGACCCAGTAGCTGCAAGAGCACCGCCATGCCTTAGAGGAGTGGCTGCCACAGCTTTATTAGTTACAAAATCTGCTGATTTGGTATTAGGATGCCCTCTGACCATAATGTGCCCGCACGAGGTAGAGGCATTGTTATTAAGACATAGAACTCAAGCATTTACTGATCAAAGGATTACGAGATATGAGATAACCCTATTTGTCAGAGACCAAGGAACGAAACCTAAAACCACAGAAACGAAACTTAGTGAAGGGTTTCCCGAGAAACGAAACTTATGTTAGGAATAGAAACTTATCCAACTTCATCCGGGATAGGCATGGCAAGACCAACGGCCTGAAACCATTGGAAAATTCCTTACCCCAGCCCTAGAAGCATATAAACTCACCCCTTGCACACAATAAACGAGCCTTGACACTATTAGACTGACTTTGTCTTTCTTGCGTGCTTGGTCTCTCCTCTCTCCCCCTATGGTCTTTTAGGTGGCTGTTTCACGGACCCTGCGGTTGTATCCGGCTGGACCCGGATATCTGGCGCCCAACGCGGGGCACAAAGAAAACGGCTTACCAGACGACTGAGAAGCAGATCCCGCAGCCGCAGACAAAGGAAGGGTAGAGGCTGAACGGACAGCTTTGAGGTAGGGTAAGTCGTCCCATCCCCATTGGCAATCAGGCTGGAATTTGGAGTGAATACCCCAGAATGAGTGTGTGTGTGTGACTGGTATGACAAGGGTTTCGGTACACTGATCGTTCCCTTGATCTGTTTCTGAGTCCGGACCCACCAGTATCTGTTTCCATACCTCCACGAGGAGATTGGCGAGAACGTGGGGAAGTGATTGTTACGACCGCGTGAATGAGAAATGGGGAAAACACTCTCAAAGGAAGCCCTATTTGTTAAGGAACTTAAAGATAGTCTCAGGGAGAGAGGCATTAGGGTAAAAAAGAAAAATTTGTATAAGTTCTTCTGCTTCATAGAGGAACGTTGCCCCTGGCAGAACCCCAGGAAGCTGGTAGTGGACGCACTACAGGTGTGGGGAAAGTAAAGAGCACTGGATCCTTTTGAGAGGACTTTGGGGAAAAGGGGATGTAGCCCTGAGCAAGCTCCCACCCCTACTCAAAATTAAGCATTAGGGCACTGGTCCCTTCTTAGAAGGACACCAGGAAAAGCGTATTTTTCTCTAGGACTAAACGGCAAATTTAAAAGTGACCAGAAATTTTCCTCTCTGCCTCCCTTTTTAGAAGTAGCTGGCTACTTTGCTTCAGTTAGAAAAACCAGTTCTGTCGTAGTTTTTTTTTTCTTTCTCCCTTGGAAGGAGTCCAATTGGTGATGGCCACAGACAATGTAAAAAGTTTTAACAATTTTCACTTAGCTATATCAATCTTTCCAGCAATGTAGCATACCTGGAATTATTCAGGCAGGTATCAGAATCCCACTTCACAGAAAAGTGAAGAAGCAAAAGTGTATTTATTTTAGGATATTTATTGAAGCATGGAGAAAGGTAATTAAGAAACAAAATTCATCATATGTCAGCCAGCTCCTTGTTAAGAATTAACCCTTTTCTGACTCATTCTTTTTCACAGAATTCTTTAGTCATGGAGATATGA
>NW_025340643.1:0-4025 GCF_016433145.1 Gracilinanus agilis | reverse complement strand
AATTTTCAGGTAAAGAAATCAAAAGTATCAATAAGCACATGAGAAAGTGTTCCAAATCTCTAATAATTAGAGAAATGCAAATCAAAACAACTCTGAGGTATCACCTCACACCTAGCAGATTGGCTAAAATGAAAGAAGGGGAGAGTAATGAATGCTGGAGGGGATGTGGCAAAATCGGGACATTAATGCATTGCTGGTGGAGCTGTGAACTGATCCAGCCATTCTGGCTGGCAATTTGGAATCATGCTCAAAGGGCTATAAAAGAATGCCTGCCCTTTGATCCAGCCATATCATTACTGGGTTTGTACCCCAAAGAGATCATAGATAAACAGACTTGTACGAAAATATTCATAGCTGCGCTTTTTGTGGTGGCAACAAATTGGAAAAGGAGGGGATGTCCTTCAATTGGGGAATGGCTGAACAAACTGTGGTATATGCGGGTGATGGAATACTATTGTGCTAAAAGGAATAATAAACTGGAGGAATTCCAGGCAAACTGGAGAGACCTCCAGGAACAGATGCAGAGCGAAAGGAGCAGAGCCAGAAGAACATTGTACACAGAGACTGATATACTGTGGTAAAATTGAATGTAATGGACCTCTGTACCAGCAGCAATACAATGACTCAGGACAATTCTAAGGGATTTATGGTAAAGAATGCTACCCACATTCAGAGGAAGGACTGCAGGAGAGGAAACATATAAGAAAAACAACTGAACTGCTTGAACGCATGGGTCGGGGTGGACATGACTGAGGGTGTGGACTCGAAACTACCACACCAATGCAACTACCAACAATTTGGAAATTGGTCTTGATCAAGGACACATGACAAAAGTAGTGGAAATGTGCATCGGCCATGGGTGGGGGGAGTGCGGGGGGCGAAGGGGAAAGGAGGAGCATGAATCATGTAACCATGTTAAAAATGAATATTAATAAATGTTTGAAAAAAAATTTGCCTCAGTTTTCATGGGTTGCCTCAGATTTCATCAATATGTCCACTTGATCTTGATGTTAATTTTGCAGAAAATAAAAACGGTGACCCACATGTTCTCCTGATCAATGTGAGCAATACATGTATCGAAAAGCAAATAAATTCATTTATCCATTTAGATAGCAAATGAAAATCAGGTAAGCATATAGAGGAGAATATATAGCTGACTATACAAAAAAATGAGCTCTCTCATTGTGAGTGAGATATCTCATCTCAGTCAAATAGAAATTCTCCCATAGTATCTCAACTGAGAAGAGAGACAAAATCAAGGCAACAACTCCTCTACATGCCAGCTTCTTTCCAAAGTCTTTCCAGATAATGCCTTGATACCTAAGGTTCTTATGGAGGGGGATTCCCCTTACAAACAGAAACCTCTTCTCTCTTCTATGTCTTCCAAGGAGAGTCTTCTAAAAGGTAAATACCATGTTAAATGTTCATTTATTCTTTACATTAGTTTTTATATTTATTCTCTATTAAATGTGTTTTGGTATGTATTTTGGAATGTCTAGAACAAATTAATTGGATTTATATTAATTCATCTGGAAAGAATTGCCTTGGTTTTCACTGGTTTCAGATTTTATCAATTGTTTTCAGAGGGATTATCCACAAAAAACAGAGGTATCACTAAATAATTCTACCCTGCCACCTTTCTTAGCCATTTGTTCACTTTCTACATTCTAAGAGTTCATAGTCGGTTAGTCATGAAAATACTAACTGTATTCCATAAGTCTTTAAATTTCTTAGCAAAAAAACAACTAGAAGAAAAAGATGCTCACTGGAATGGAAAATTTGGGGTTCACCTTAGTATATAAGAAAGGAACAAAAATGAGATGGGGCCTTCTAATCCACAAGTTCCAGACATACAATAAAAAGTCGTGATTATCAGTATTTTAAATAAGACAGGAAGTCAATCAGAAATATAAAGTGGATGAATATCAGGTTGGATGGAAGGTAAAAAAATCATGAATCTCTTACTGCATATGAGACATATTTCTTGACAGAATTGGTGCTGAGATGTTTTAAAACTGTGTGTGACATTTAGGTGTCACTTTATAGAAAATACCTTGTCTTTGAAGTAAACATTTTTATCTTCAAAACAGCATACATAATAAGTACCCTCTTTCTAATGTTCTTTCTTTTCCCTTCAAAGTGTCTTTAAGTAAATGCAAAATTGATTCCAAAACATTTCTTCTAAATGATGATGAAAATAATTTCCTTTATTAATTTAGTACCTTACCATTTCTAAAATGCTTTTTTTTATGTGTTGGCTCACAAAATCCTCATGAAAACCTATTGAAGAGAAAGGGCAGAGAGTTATTTACCCTGTTTTTCAGATAAGGAAACAGAGATTCAGAGCTGTTAAGTGATTTGCAAAGTTATACATCTAATGAATGACAGAATATTTAGAAACAAAATATTATGACATTCATCTATAACTCTTTCTGTAACTCTGTCTGTAACTCATAATGAAACATTTTGCTTTGAACCAAGTTAAATTGACTGTGGTCCATCACCAAAATTCTGGGAACAACAACTAAAGAAATCTTCAACAATATACAGAGGGACTATATTTTGCATGAGTAAAGGAAATTCCCCCACTAAGAAATTAAATGTAATGTTTTCATAGTTAGGGATTAAAGTCAATTTGATGAGGAGGCTGTATTTCTTTTCAATATGTAGGTAGACTGGAAAATAAGACCTGGACTCTAATTTAGCTTCTAGAATATATAAACTATGAGACCATAAACAAAATCACTTAATCACTCTGGGTAACACACAATTCTCTAAGAATATGTTAGTGACAGGATATAAAAAGGGTAAAATAATATAGTCTTTGTACCTATATCCAATCTTTAAAGTACACAATCGTCAAAGGAGCATCATGTAGTTGAAAGGTTGAGCCTTATAATAAGGAATATATAGATTCAAATCTCTGAAATGACCCTTGACAAGCCACTTAATATTTTAGTTTGCCTTAGCCAACTATTCAATATTATATGTAGAGGTATATGTAAAGGAATAGTTCTTGGTTCAGATTGGTGGAAGAAGTTATTTCACTGGGAGCTTGTTACACAGATGCAGCCACAAAACAAAAACAACAGAAACAAACTATCAAAAATATCTATCTCTATTGATGCTAATGATGCAAAGGAGGGAAGGTGTTTTAACAATCCTTGTTATCAAGGAGCTTGCTTACGTTTTCATTGAAGATGTTCTGTTTTCAAACAATTAATAAAAAAGATCTCTGTGATACCAGAACAATTTCCAGAAAGGCAACGACAGGAACAGCCTTTAAAGAAATACAATCATCCAGTGATACCACAAGTAAATTAGGAAAACAGAATAATTTATCTGTCATATTTATGGAGAAGGGAAAAATTTATGATGAAACGAGACAGTGAATGATGAGATGTAAAATGAACAATTTTAATTCTATTAAATTAAAAGGTTTTTGTAAAAACAAAACCAATATAACTAAGATTAGAAGGAAAACAACAAACTGAAAAAAAACTTTTATAGCAAATTTCTCTGATAAAGGTCTCATTTCTCAAATTTATAGAGCATTCTGTCTTGGAGTCAATACTGTGTAAGGGTTTCATGCTGCTTGGAGCTAAGATGATGGTCTAAAAGATGGTTACCTCACCCAAACCCTCAAAGCAAACAAAAATAGAAAATAAATTGCTTGTAAACGAAGAAAAGCAGGAGGAATATGTCTTGTTGGGGTGAGTATGTTATTTTATATAAAGTGATCCCTCACTTGTTGTGGGAGTTACATTCCAGAGAACCCCAAGATAGGTGAAAATCCTCGAAGTAGGGGGAGAGCAAACAGACTGATGTTCCAGTCATTAAGACAATCAGTGCCCAGCATAGAGAACACAATGCTGTGGTTGATTGCCTTTCATTCCATCAGCCAGTAGTGTGCTGTAGTGCATTTCTATTGTGTACTATATGGTATTCATCTGCAAAATCTCACAATATAGTGAAAACTCCATGATTCGGAATTTTATATATATATATATATATATATATATATA
>NW_025340642.1:0-2505 GCF_016433145.1 Gracilinanus agilis | reverse complement strand
ACCAAATCCTAAGCAGTAGTGGCAGAAGTCTCTGAAGATCTCAGCAAAAGCAGCAGCTGGAGGTAGTGAAAGCAGCAGCCGGGGGTCATCCCTGTTGGGGCTTGGGGTTCTGGGCTCAGAAAAGGACTAGCAGCAGCAGCAAGTCTGCTCCGGTGAGTCAGGAAAAGGTGTGGAGATCACAGGCACTGGGACGCTGGCAGGCTTGTGGTGCAGCAGGAATGAAGTCCGGGTCAGGAGTCAGGAGCGGCGGTGGAGGCAAACTGGCTGGGCTCCAGCGTTTTGGTTTTAAAGCCTGAAGCCAGAATCTGCTAGCCTGACCTCCCAAGGTGGTTTGGGCTGGACTGGCTGGCTGAGTCCCACCTGAGGCAAAAACGTGCTGTTGCTTTTAGCAAAAGCATGGAGAGCAAGGCCACTTTCCTTTTTTAAAAAATTGCCCCCAAAAGCTGAGCAAGATGGCCAAAAAACAGGCATGGCTCTCTTTAAGCTATCTGGAAAATTGAGAGTTCAAATTTCGACCTTCTGGTATGCCAAATTGTTAAGATTAAAAATAATAAAGACTGATATAAATATAGAAATTTGTATTTTAATTAAAGCCATGATCATGCTGGTAAAATATATATAAGACCGCACCTGTAAGTATTCAAACTGCCTCCGCCATTTTACCTTTTGTACCTTCCACGCACTCAGGTAGCTAAAGAGGGGTTACTTTAGGATTTCCTCTCATTTAAACTGTCCTCTGCGTGGGGATGCCTTCGTCCCCACGCCCAAAGAACCAGAACCGGAAACCCGTTGGACCACGGGAAATGTAGTTTGATAGTTCCCACGTGTCCATAGAAAATATATATATATACTTTTAAATGGCATTTCCCAAATTTCAATTAACACCTGGTCTGCTGTTTCTCATTTTATCTTTCTTTTCCTCATCATACCTTACTTTCTCTCTCCCTCTCTGTCTCTATAACTTTCTATGTTTCTGTTTCTCTCATCACCCCTCTCCATCTTTCTCCCTCACTTTCTCCTCCTTTCTCTGTCACTCTCAATCCATCTCTCAGTCTTTGTCCCTCTGTCTCCCTCTGCCTTACTCTCTCTGTCTCTGTCCCTGTCATTTAATATCTTTTTCAGTTTCTATATCTCTCTATCTCTGTCCCTCCCTGTCTCTCTGTTTTTTAATAATTCTCTTTTTATGTATCTCTATGTTTCTTTAATTCTTGATTTCCATGTCTCTAACATCTCCCTCCTGCTCTCTCTCTCTCTCTTTACCTCGATTGCTCTCTCTCACTTGGATCTGACCTCCTTGTAAGTTGACTCTCTCTCTATGGCTGTAACAATAGCTACGATAGCTTTAAACCCTGTACCTGACCCTCATAGCCAGTATTTCTACAACAGACACATAATCTCATCTTTGGAAGGGCCAGATCCTAAAGAATGAGTTCTAGCCACTACTCTCATCTTTGTCTTGGATGGTTTGGAGGGTGTACAGAGGCAGTGTACAAATGCAAGTATCAAGGAATGAAGAATTTCAGATAGAGTAGAAGCTGGCTAGATTTCATCAAATACTGCCTCAAGTCTTTTCTCTTGCTCAGTTTCCTCTCTTCTTGGGTAAAAGTGTCTCTGTTGGGCTAAAAATGGAGGATGATTGCTGAATTCTGGCTTTTACTCTATACATGCAAACACTTAACACCCTGGGAAAATGAGACTTCTGATCTGGAAGTTGCCATCAGAGCTCTAACTCCCTTGCTTTATGGATGGAGAAACTGAGGTTTGGTAAGAGAAGGGGATCCATTGGTAGCTGAGGTTCCATGTTACTTGGGTCATCAAACATGGCAATTGATATTTGGGGGGAAATTCTTATATCCTCAGTTTCTCTGGGTGTATTTTGGTTTCTTTAGTGTAGTCTGGCATTTTAAATGAGTATTGTGTAATTGGAATTTTGAACTCCCAGCATTCTACTTTCGTTCTCACATTACTTCCTTACATTTTGGAGATACAATTTTAGTGTGACACTGGCCCTCTCTCTCTTTCCCCCCAAACGTGGCCAGGAAAGCTGGTTTTACTCAGGCTTTTACTTTTGTCCTTTTCTTTCTTCTTCTTTGTGTGATTACTAATAAATCTTATAAAATATAATACTTGGAGTTATTGGATATTAATTTACATTTTTCAGTATCAAGGATTTCCTGGATTTGAATACTTGACAATCTGTGTGACCTTGGGCCAGTATCTGATCCTCACCTCCACCCTCACCACAGGGTTTTGGGGTAGTCTTTTTGTTTAAAAGTGACAAAAACCTGAGTGGAGTCTAAGTGGGTCCCTTCCCCGAGCATGCTCCCCCAAACTTTTGGATGAGTGCTAAGGAGGACACTCTGCAGGAAAATAATTTTATATTAGTCAGAGTTCCCCTGAGGCAAAGTTCAACTATGGTCTTCCTGTGACTCCCACTTCTCTCTTGGCTGTCAAAGATTAACCTGTGGCTGCTGGCTCCTGTTCTGGCTGTAGCATCAAGGGCTG
>NW_025340641.1:0-2851 GCF_016433145.1 Gracilinanus agilis | reverse complement strand
ACCTTAACTTCTGTGTATTGGCTCCTTGGTGGAAGAGTGGTAAGGGTGGGCAATGGGAGTCAAGTGACTTGCCCAGGGTCACACAGCTGGGAAGTGTCTGAGGCCGCATTTGAACCTAGGACCGCCTGTCTCTAGGCCTGACTCTCAATCCACTGAGCTGCCCCCAGAACCATCCCTTTTAACAAAGAATAGGAAAAAAAGAGGAACAAAATTTAAAAATCAATAAAACTAAGACAATCATAAAAAAAACCTGTTATATAAAAGTTTACATCCAGTGACCTCTAACTTCTGTGACCCAGCAGGAAGCTATGTCTTCTCATATCTCTTCTTTGGGGCCGAGCTTGGTCTTTATAAATTCACAACATTCAGTTTTGACTGTTTTGTAGTTTTGTTTTTTCCATTTACATCATCAGTGTAATCATTGTGCCTATTGTTTTCTTGCCTTTGATTACTTTGCAGTGCATCAGTTGATAGGTTTTCCCCACACTTCTCTGTATTCATCATGTTTGTTATTTCTTATAGCTTCTTATTACATTCACATGCCACAGTTTGTTTAGTTTAGTTTTTCCTAAATTATGTGCATCTACCTTATTATTCTCAGTTCTTTACTACCATGAAAAGGGATTCCATAAATATTATAGTGCATACAGAGCCTTCTCCCCTTTATTTATTTTTTAAGCACCCTTATCTTTGTAATGCAGGATTTATGCAAGATTTCTTGCATTTGCAATATTGCCCTAGGCAATCCTGTCAGTTAGGAGAATGGAACTCTGGTCCGGCAGGTGCCAGTCCCAGGAGCTGACAGGATTGCTTAGGACTGTCCATTCTAGAATCAACACTAAGCATCAGTTCCAAGGCAGAAGAGCACTAGGGCTAGGCAACTGGGGCTAAATGATTTGCCCAGGGTCATACAGCTAGGAAGTATTTGAGATCAGATTTGAACTCAGGACCTTTTGTCTCTAGCCCTAGCTCTCTATCCACTGAGTTATCTACTTGCTTACCACTACTGCTCTTCAATCCAGTGACACTAGCTTCCTTTCTGTTCCATGAACAGGAGGAAAATGGCTTTGGGGATGTTCTCTAGCCATCCCCAGTGTCGGGAATGCTCTCCTTCCTCTTCTCTGCCTACTGGCTTCCCAAATAAAAAGCCCATCTTCTAAAGGAAGCTTTTCCCAACCCCTCTAAATTCTAGTACTTTCCCTCTGTTAATTATTTCCTATTCATCCTGTGCATAGCTTGTTTATACATGTGAATTTGCTTCACGTCTCTCCCACCAGTCTGTGAGCTCCCTTAGGGCAGGGACTATCTTTTGTCTCTTTTTGCATCTTCACTGTTTAGCACAGTGCCTAGAACATTTGCTGTTGTCCAGGTGTTTCAGTTCGGTCTGACCCTTTAGAACCCCATTTGGGGTTTTCTTGGCAGAGATACTGCCGTGGTTTGTCATTTCCTTCTCTAGCCCGTTTGACAGATGAGGAAACTGAGGCAACAAACAGGGTTAAGTGACTTGCCCAAGGCCACACAGCTAAACTGTGTCTGAATCCAGTCTCCCTGACTCTAGACCTGCACTCTAGCCACTGAGCCACCTAGCTGCCCCTGGACAGAACATAGTAAGTACTTAATAACGGTTTATTGACTCACTAACAGATTAGCTATCTAATTCAATTCATTTCAATCCCACAAAGATAGGTTAAAGTCTTCTCTGTGCAAGACACTGGGGATACAAAAACAAAACCATACTTAAGCAGCTTATATTTTAACTGCTTTAGATTGAGTGCTGGACTTAGAGTTAGGAAGATCCGAGTTCAAATTCATCCTCAGACATTCACTATCTCTGTGACCCTGAGCAAGTCACTTAACCTTTCTTGGTGGCTTTCCATAAAATGGGGATAAGAATAGCACCTATACCCAAGGTGGTTGCAAGGATCAACTGAGTTAACATGCAAAGTGATTTGCAAACTTTAGAGCTGGGTGGGGCAGGAGATAGATCAATAGACTTAGACTGAATTGTGCCTTAGATAATCACTAGCTGTGTGACCCTGAGCAAGTCATTTAATTTCTATCTGCCTCAGTTTTCTCATCTGTAAAATGGGACAACAGCACCTACTTTCCAATGTTGTGGATCCAAGGAGATAATCTATGGAAAGTGCTTTGCAAACCTTAAAATGATATATAAATGCTAGCAATTCTCAATACAAAGTAATTTCAAAAGGGAGGGAGTGGGAAGAACTAGGGGGCATCAGGAAAGGTGCTGTATAAGTGGGTGGCACCAAACCACATCTAGAACAACATAGCTAAGGATTCCAAGAGACAGAGGGTAACAAACCTTCCCCCTGCCCCCATCTTTCCCCACGCTCTATTAGCAGATTTGGAAAATGAAGCTCAGAGAACTTAAGCAGAGAAGTTGTTTTCTTTCCCCCCAATAGTCTTTAATTTTTCCCCAATTTCATGTAAACATTTTTAACATTTGTTTTTTAAAGGTTTGAATTATTTGAATTTTAAAATTTTGATTTAAAAATTTATAATTTCAAATAATTTCAAATTAAAAAAATTTGAATTCAACATCCCAAATTCTCTTCCTTCCTCCCTCCTTTTCTCCTTTCTCCCTCTCTGAGCTGGTAAACAATTTGATTATACACGTTTGATCATGCAAAACATATTTCCATATTAGTCGTGTTGTGGAAGAAAACACATATAAAAAAAACACAAGAAAATGAAGTGAAAAATAGTATGCTTTGATTTGCATTCAGATTCCATAAGTTCTTTCTCTGGAGGTGGAGAGCATTTTTCCCTTCCTTCCTTCCTTCCTTCTTTCCTTCCTTCCTTCTTTCCTTCCTTCCTTCCTTCCTTCCTT
>NW_025340640.1:0-1912 GCF_016433145.1 Gracilinanus agilis | reverse complement strand
CCTTTGATCCAGCCATACCATTGCTGGGTTTGTACCCCAAAGAGTTCATAGATAAACAGACTTGTACGAAAATATTCATAGCTGCACTTTTTGTGGTGGCAACAAATTGGAAAAGGAGGGTATGTCCTTCAATTGGGGAATGGCTGAACAAACTGTGGTATATGCGGGTGATGGAATACTATTGTGCTCGAAGGAATAAGAAACTGGAGGAATTCCAGTTGAACTGGAGAGACCTCCGGGAACTGATGCAGAGCAAAAGGAGCAGAGCCAGAAGAACACTGTACACAGAGACTGATATACTGTGGAGAAATGGAATGTAATGGACTTCTGTACCAGCAGAAAGCAATGACACAGGACCGTTCTGAGGATCTTATGGTAAAGAACGCTACCCACATTCAGAGGAAGGACTGCAGGAGAGGAAACATTGAAGAAAAACAACTGCTTGAACGCATGGGTCGGGGTGGACATGATTGAGGGTGTAGACTCGAAACTACCACACCAATGCAACTATCAACAATTTGGAAATAGGTCTTGATCAAGGACACATGACAAAACTAGTGGAAATGTGCATTGGCCATGGGTGGGGGGATAGCGGGGGGTGAAGGGGAAAGTAGGAGCATGAATCATGTAACCATGTTAAAAATGAATATTAATAAATGTTTTTTAAAAAAGAAGAAATTGTTATGACACCAGCTTTGGGACTAGTTTGCTGTTTTTATCCAAATGCTGTAGGGTTAACTAACTATCCTCATTGCTATAGAATATTTCCTATGTGTCTTCATTTGCTTTCAAAAATGTTTTTCATTTGATTGTTTATACAATTTATTACTTTGATTTCTTTACTGATTTAATAGAGATATCTAGGCTTTATTTACACCTAGGCCATATCTGTAATTGATTCAATGGAGAAGTTTAAGTTTTTATTAATTATTTAGATGTATGAGTATGAACACCCCACTTACAAATCTATTATAATGCTACTTCTCAGTCACCTTTTCTCAGTCTTCCTCCACATCATATATTCAAACCATGGGTATCTTCCAAGACTCTGTTTTGGTCTTTTCTTTTTCCTCTACATTATATAGCCAATCCTAATCTCTCTTCTGAGTATCACTACCTCATTACTTTTTTTTAACATTTATTAATAATCATTTTTAACATGGTTACATGATTCATGCTACTACTTTCCCCTTCACCCCCTGCACTCACCCCACCCATGGCCGACGCACATTTCCACTGGTTTTGTCACGTGTCCTTGATCAAGACCTATTTCCAAATTGTTGGTGGTTGCATTGGTGTGGTAGTTTCGAGTCCACATCCCCAATCATGTCCACCCCGACCCATACGTTCAAACAGTTGCTTTTCTTATGTGTTTCCTCTCCTGCAGTCCTTCCTCTGAACGTGGGTAGCATCTTTACCATAAATCCCTCAGAGCTGTCCTGGGTCATTGCATTGTTGCTGGTACAGAAGTCCATTACATTCTATTTTACCACAGTATATCAGTCTCTGTGTACAATGTTCTTCTGGCTCTGCTCCTTTTGCTCTGCATCAGTTCCTGGAGGTCTTTCCAGTTCAACTGGAATTCCTCCAGTTTCTTATTCCTTCAAGCACAATAATATTCCATCCCCAGCATATACCACAACCTGATCAGCCATTCCCCAATTGAAGGGCGTTCTCTCCTTTTCCAGTTCTTTGCCACCACAAAAAGTGCAGCTATAAATATTTTCGTACAAGTCTGTTTATCTATGATCTCTTTGGGGTACAAACCCAGCAATGGTATGACTGGATCAAAAGGCAGGCATTCTTTTATAGCCCCTTGAGCATGATTCCAAATTGCCAGCCAGAATGGCTGGTTCAGTTCACAACTCCACAGCAATGCATTAATGTCCCAATTTTGCCACATCCCCTCCAA
>NW_025340639.1:0-2081 GCF_016433145.1 Gracilinanus agilis | reverse complement strand
AAGGAATAACAAACTGGAGAAGTTCCAGGCGAACTGGAGAGACCTCCGGGAACTGATGCAGAGCGAAAGGAGCAGAGCCAGAAGAACATTGTACACAGAGACTGATAAACTGTGGTAAAATCGAATGTAATGGACCTCTGTACCAGCAACAATGCAATGACCCAGGACAGCTCTGAGGGATTTATGGTAAAGAATGCTACCCACATTCAGAGGAAGGACTGCAAGAGAGGAAACATATAAGAAAAGCAACTGCTTGAACGTATGGTTCGGGGTGGACATGATTGGGGATGTGGACTCGAAACTACCACACCAATGCAACCACCAACAATTTGGAAATAGGTCTTGATCAAGGACACATGACAAATCAGTGGAAATGTGCGTCGGCCATGGGTGGGGTGAGTGCGGGGGGGTGAAGAGGAAAGTAGGAGCATGAATCATGTAACCATGTTAAAAATGATTATTAATAAATGTTTAAAAAAAAGAGAAAAAAATTAGTTTATCCATTTTGTGCATGTATGTAAGCAACCTCAATGGAGTTTAGGTTGCTCAATCCATTTGCATAAGTCTCTGCTCATTGGTGAATGATTTGAATCATGAATTGGTCAATGATTTATTAAACATTGTAAAGGAGAGAGGTGCTGAGAATTTAAGAGAAGAGAACTCCTGGAATTCTGGCATCTACCCTTGAGACAAGAGACATTATGGTTCCAGATTCAGGGAGAAATCCCTGAAGGGAAAGAAAACAGTGTCCAAGAAAGTTGACATGCAGACTAGCCAGTGCCTTCATCATACCCCTTCATGGAATCTTCCCATGAGTAAGACTCTCTTAGTTAAACTACAATCTCTAGCTACCAATAGGAGAGCTCATCTACTCTCTGTATTGCCTGGTATATTCTCCTCTGTATAACATGTCTGATTTCTGTTTGTTGTTGACCTGCATAAATGGGTTTACTTGCTATTCACTATGTGGATACTGGTTCACTTGTGGAACTGGTATTTGGTAGGAAGGAGTCAGTCCTTTGGATATATAGATTGGATATAAAGTTCTTTCCCCAATAAAGGGATAAGGATGAGGGAAGTGGTTTGAACCTAAGAATTATTTCCCCTAAACTTATAATACTCATAGGAGCTGATAAGTATAAATGCTGTATCCCTTCTCTGAGGAGAGGGGTACAGCTATCTTCATGGTCTCAGTCTCCTGTTGGAATCAAAGTCTCCAACAAACAATTCCACTGGGTTTTACATGCAACATTGATCAAGACCTATTTCCAGATTATTGATATTTGCATTAGGGTGATCGGTTAGTCTACATCCCCAATCAAATCCCCATTGACCCATGTGAACAAGTAGTTGTTTTTCTTCTGCATATCTGCTCCCACAGTTCTTTCTCTGGATGTGGATAACATTCTTTCTCATAAGTCCCTCAGAATTGTCCTGGATCATTGTGTTGTTGCTAGTAGAGAAGTCCGTTACATTCAATTGTGCCACAATGTTTTAGTCTCTGTTGTACAATGTTCTCCTGGTTCTGCTCCTTTCATTCTGCATCAGTTGTAGTACAGAGAGGGGGGGCATAGCAGTTTTGCAGGCTTTGGCTGAGTTCTTATGTCAGTTAGGAGTTTAGAATCTTGAGAAAAAGTTTCAGTTGGACCTGGGAACTCGTGGAGAGAACCAGGACCAGCTGAGCTGCTTCTTCTCCTTCTGGAGATTGATTGATTGAAAACCTAGCCTAGCTTTGGAGTGTTTTTTGAGATTTGTTAATTGAGATAAACCCTTTTAATCTTCAACTCATTTCCTACCTTCCTTTCCTTACCTAAATGTCTGATAGGAGTGAATAAGGAGAGTGAAACAGAGAGTTAGTTCAAATCTGTGAGAGTTTAGCCCTATTCTTGCAGTACTTTATCTAGAGAGGTTTTGTAGCCATCATCCTAATCCCTTTAATTTCAAAATCACCTTGAGAGCTGAGTCAAGGCAGAACCTTGCTCAAACTCCATTCCTGCTTCCTTTCCCCACCTAAGGTTTCTTTAAGCAGCTGTTAGGGCTTCCTTAATCCTTTTACCTGACAATTTAACCTGAGAAGACAA
>NW_025340638.1:0-12190 GCF_016433145.1 Gracilinanus agilis | reverse complement strand
CCCATGCCCTCTTTGTGTGTAATAGAATATCTTATTTTTCTCATTTACTCGGATTTTTCTTGGTGTCCCCTACTATTCCTCCCCTCTTTCCCACCCCCCATGTCATCTTAGACCATTTAGTATCCTGTCCTCTCCCTATGAATTATTCTTCTGGTTGCTATAATAGTGAATATTATAATAGTGTATAGAGTTCACTATAGGGAATTATACATAGCATTTCTCCACCTAGTAATACAGATAATTAGATCTTATTTATGCCCTTAAAGAGTCAAGCTTAAAAGACTATGAGTTTTCTTTCTTTTCCCTCTGTTTCTTATTTACCTTTTCATCATCTTTCTCTTGATATCTGTGGTTGAGTGTCAAACTTTCCAATTAGTCCCGGTCTCTTTTGTGCAAAAACTTGGAATTCTTCAATTTTGTTGAATGCCCATACTTTCCCCTGAAAGTATATGGTTAGTTTAGCTGGGTAGTTGATTCGTGGCTGAAGGCCCAGCTCTCTTGCCTTTCTGAATATTGTATTCCAAGCCTTGCGTTCTTTTAGTGTTGAGGCTGCCAGATCCTGTGTGATCCTTATTGGTGCTCCTTGATATTTGAATTGTCTCTTTCTGGCTTCTTGTAAGATTTTTTCTTTGACTCGAAAGCTCTTCAATTTCGCTATTATATTTCTGGGTGTCGACTTTTCTGGGTCCAGTTTAGAGGGTGTTCTATGGATCCTTTCAATGTCTATATTGCCCTCTTGTTGTAGAACTTCAGGGCAATTTTGCTGAATAATTTCTTTGAGTATGGAGTCCATGTTTTTATTAATTTCTGCCTTTTCTGGAATACCAATGATTCTCAAGTTATCTCTTCTAGACCGGTTTTCTTGGTCTGTCACTCTCTCCTTGAGATATTTCATGTTTCCTTCTATTTTATCAGTCTTTTGACTTTGTTTTATTTGTTCTTGTTGTCTTGAGAGATCATTGGTTTCTAAATGTTCGATTCTAGCCTTTAAGGATTGGTTTTCCTTTTCAATCTGGTCATTTTTGGTCTTCAGTTGTCTTGTCTCACTTTCCAATTGCGAAATTCTGTCTTTTAAACTGTTATTTTCTTGCCAGATTTCTTCCATCTTCCTTAGCATTTCATTTTTAAACTCTTCCATAACTTGTGACCAGTTTTCATTTTTTTGGGGAGGTTTGGATTTTTGTTTTCCCTCCTCTGTTGTCTGGATTTTCTCTGTGTAGAAGTTGTCCAGTGTTCCAGAGTTTCTCTTGATGGTCTTTTTCTTCAGGATTTCCTTATTGCTGGCCATTGTTAGCCCCGCCCCTTTTCCGCTTTGTCTTTGCACTCCGGGTCTGCCTGGGCCTTGCAAGCTTGGGGGTGGGGGGACCCTCCTGTCTCCTTGTCCTCGGGGTCAGGCCTCCTGGTAGTTCCCGGTCTGCCCCTCTGCCAGAGGTTCCTTCAGCAGTCTTTGGGGCTGCTTCCACAGCCACGCTCAGGTCTGCACTGGGTCCTCTCTGGAGGTCCAAGCCTGGGCTGGAGATCGTTATTCAAGCCTAGGGCACTGCCTTTGCCTGCGCTGCTGCTCTTAGGGCCCTGCTTTCACCCCCGCAGCAGGTAGTGAAAGTCCCTGGGCTGGAGATCTTTATTCGCCCCTGAGGCAATGCCTTCAGAGCTTGGGAAAGGCCGAGTTTTAGGGGCCTTTGTCCTGGCCAGAGGCAGTGCCTTCACCCACATGGGCACTCAGGGAAAGTCCCAGCCACCTTGGGTCCCTCGTCTTGCATTGCACAGGTACAGGCTCAGGGGCTGCCAGTGATTATCTGGTTGCCCCAGTCCTGTTTACCCTCTTGTGCTGTGTGGGGGGTGGGGGAGGGGCTTCTTCCTCTCGTGTTTTAGTGTGAACTGTTTCACCCCTTTAAAGTGTGGAAATGCCCTGATTCTGCGTACCTTCAATGCTGCGCCCTGTTGTGGGGTTCCTTCGTTCCTCTGGACTCGTTTTTATTTCCCCTTGAGGGGTCCTGTGTGGTTCGGTCAGGAGAGATCGAGCAGCTGCTCCTTACTCTGCCGCCATCTTAACCGGAAGACCCCTATATACTTCTTAATATCATCAAAACAGAAAATCTGGACTCAGACATCCTATCTTCATGAAATCTCCTAAAATTAGCCTATTTAACTATGCTACTACTATTCTAACGTACCTAAAATCTAAACAGTATCCATTTATCTCCATGGACACTCATAAAAAAACTAAATCCTATAAGAAATAATTATTCATTGATTGACTACTTGAATCAATGTATCTTAACCACATTTACATTTATGTTTACATGTATATGATTATATTTTGTTATGTTGCTGTTACTGTTTCTGCTTCAGTTGTATTATATTGCTGTTACTGTTTCTGCTTCAGTTGTGTCATGTTTCTGTTGCACCCAACATAAGTACCAAAACTTTAGATCCTGCATCTTCTCATCTTGTGTGAAGAAATCTCTTCTTCACCAAAGTCCATGGCAATAATATGTACTGTTGAATGCATTGCAATATGAAAATATGCTATGTTACATTACATAAATTCTTACAAACATTAGTTCGTCAATCATTTGATCCTCTTCATTGAAAAAATCTACTTTAAAGCCTCCATCTTCTTGTCAACTATAAATCCTTCAGTGCTGCACAATTTCTTTCCTTGTCTCTGGATTCTCCTCTTCCACAGGAATCTCTTCTTCCACAGCAGGGGTCAGCAACATATGGCTTATGGCTCTTTCTGCAGGAGCCATCAAGTCAATTTTTTTTCAGGTGCTGTTACAGGAGCATGCACTGTTACAGGAGCGTGCACTGTGAGTGCTTTATGGTTCTCATGAAATTATACTTTAAAAAATGTGACATTTATTGCTCTCATGGCCAAAAAGGTTGCTGACCCCTGTTCCACAGGAATGGTCCTCTCCTTAATGATCTTTTTGACTCTTGACTCAAGTTAACTGATGAAACCTCAAATTTCCGCTTAACAGTTATTCTCCAAATCTTCTTGTTCTTGTTCTTGTTCTTCTTGTTCTTGTTCTTGTTCTCCTCCTCCTCCTCCTCCTCCTCTTCCTTCTCCTCCTCCTCTTTTTCCTCCTCCTCCTCTTCCTTCTCCTTCTTCTTCTCCTTCTCCTTCTTCTTCTTCTTCTTCTTCTTCCTCTACTATTTCCACACTTTCATCATCAATTCTATGAGGTAATTTTACATGAGAACAATGAAACTAAGAATCTCTTCCTAATACTTTCACTGATGAAGGTGAAATTAACACAATAGTATAAGGACCAACCCAATGTTTTGGCAAAATTTTTCATATATAACATACTACCTGGTTGAAAATTATGGAAACAATAATTCAATGGACCAGATTGGATCAATACTCTCATATCATGCAATTTTCTAAGCCTTTGTATTAAAGCAACTAAATATGAAGCAATTTGCCAATCTCCCCCCAAGAGAGATGTATAGACAGTCTTACAAGTTTTAGCCTGCAATGGAGCATGTCCAAAGAGAAATTCATAAGATGATACATGCAAATCTGCTCTAGGTCTTGTACTCAGGAAAAACAAAGGTATGGGAAGAATATCTTTCCAGTTTAGATGAGTTTCAGCACAAAATTTTCCCCACCATCCTCTTGAGTTCCCTGTTCAAATGCTCCACTTGACCTGAACTTTGTGGATGATAAGGAATACGAAACTTGGATGTCATTCCCAGATTCTCATAGACTCTTTTCAGAATATCTTGAGTAAAATGAGATCCTTTATCAGAATCTGGTAATTAGAACACTAAATCTAGGAACAATCTCCCTAAGCAATGTTTTTTCCACAAATGTAGCTGTGTTTGTAGTAGATGGAAATATTTCAGGCCACTTTGTTAACCTATCAACAGTCAAAAGGCAAACCTTGAATCTTCCAGCTTTTGGCATGCTTATGTAATCTATTTGCAAACTCTTGAATAGGCAGTATGCCAAAGGTGTACCACCTAAACCTTTCTGAATGCACCTTGATTGAACTTTTGACAAACAGAAAAACAACAGTATTTATTTTCATTTTTTTTTTTGTAAATTTTTACCATTTACAACAGTACTTATTTTTGGTGCTATCCACTGTCTCTTAACAGAATCCACTATAGCTTGAGTACCAAAATGATCTTCTTATTATGAATGGCTTGACATAAATTGGTGTAAAAATCTTTTGGTAAGATCACTGAAAGATTCATAACATACACGTGGCTTTCTTAATTACCAATATGGATTATAATAAACCATTAATATTTTTGAATATATCCATCTATATCAATACTATTTGTAACAATTGCCAATATGTGGCTTAAGGATGGCCAGAATCAACATCATTAATGTTTTCTCTCTAATCCTTCTGTAAGGGAGACTTTAATTTTGTCAGAAAACAACTTAGGAAGTTGATGCCAGAAATTTGAACATTTGGCTTTCCTGAAATGGACAAGGTAATAAGAAAGAATTATGTTTATCTGTTCCCTTATATATTATTTGTCTAGAGCATCGGTGGGCAAAATTTTTTAAAGAGGGGGACAGAGGAAAGGAAATGCTCATCTGTCAGTCTGTTTCTAAGGCAACTCTTTTGAAGTTTCATTGTATTGTATCCTACTCATTGTATTTGTCAGATTAGGAATAATGTCAGTGGCTGGATAGAATATTTCTGGGGTCTGCATCCGGCCCATGGGCAATAGTTTTCCCATCACTGGTCTAGAAGATATGGTTTTCAGGTTCAAGCTGATCTCCTTATCACTGTTCAATAAAGAGAAAGACCATCTCAGGCTTTATATCTCAGGCTCGATCCCTTGCATTCTAGGTAGAGATTCCACAATAAATAGACTTTGGAAGTAGAAAAGAATCTCTTTATTCCAAGTTGAGAGTAACACAAAAAACTAGGAAGCATACACAGGAGAATATGTACTAGATAATACACAATGAAGGGGCTTTGGAGGTGAGGTCATTCTGATCAACCAAGAGAGTTTTTAGATCTTACCCTGCAGTTTTTAGGGAAGCAATTTGGATATGTGGATATGATAGCCTGTTAGCTCCTTTCATGCCAACTTCTTCCCATAAACTTATTCTCCTTTCAGTTGCTTGAGGTAGAGTTGACATTATCGAGCTTCTCTCTCAAATCTGGCAGTCAGAAGTGTCCAAAATGACTGCTAAAGCCGAAAAGCTACAGACTAGAGCTTTCTTCTCTCCTAAACTCTCCCCAATGCTTGCCTAAGGAAGGTACAGGGATTTCATCTATAACAATGAGGATGAGGGAGTCCTGCACCAATGAGCTTTGTGATGTTATATTTATACTCACACACACACATATATATATATATGTATATATATATATATATATACATATATATATATATGTTATATGTCTCTCTGTATGTGTTTAGAAAATTTCAAACCTATTTGTACATGGCATCTCATATTTCTTGGGTCCTTGAGGAGCATATATTTCTTGAGCATGGTTGGAAAAGCCTTTGTCCAACCCCAATTATATTTATTGTCATTTAATTCTTCTACATCCTGCAATGTAATATATGCTATCTTTGCATTTTCATCCCATAGACTTATTTCAAATTATAAATTATATATAATTCTTCCTGCGTTCACTTATTTTTTTCCAAATTAGCTTCCAGAATTCATTTGTGCCTGACTCTTAGTTTTTATTTCCCTTTAATTTAAACTGAAGTTTAATCTACTTCGGGAGGAATATAGGATGAACTCTATATTGCAGAAGTCCCTTAGTTTTTACTGTGAATAAATTACAATGAAAAGCAGTTGTTTTAAAATTCTTTCTTGAAGTTAATATCTTGATATGGTTTATTTTTTATCTATAAGTAGAAGCCCCTGAAAGTTTCCATAATAACCTGCCTCCAAATTAAATGACTTATTTAAACTCTTGGTCAATGGCTAGGATATAGAAAAAGATGGTAGACTTTTCAAATTTGTAGATGATAAAAAACTGAGAGGGATAGATAGCACATAGGTTGAGTTATAATGAGAAAGGTTTTGACAGGCTAAAAATTAGACTGAATCAAGTAAGAGGGAATTTAATAGTAATAAATGCAATTTTACATTTGACATCAAAATACCAGAAAGGCTTCATGTTTCAATGAAATTTACTTAAAATAGATATAAGGGTTTAAGTGTTCAAAAAAGTTTAAGATTTTGATAAATCAATCCAAACAAACTCAACAAATCAATTTCACCTTGGATTAAATTAAAATGAATAATTATTGCCAGTTTTATGGAATCTAGGTTGCTCAGTGGAAAGATCAATGTACTCAAATCAGTAAGATATAAATTCAGATCCAATATCAGACAATTACTAGCTGTATGATCCTTAGCAAGACCTCTAACCTCTGAACGTCTCAGCTTTCTAATCCATAACACTGGAATAATAATAGTACCTACATCCCTAGGTTGTGATGAGGATCAAAAGGGGTATTTATCAGTACTCTACAAACCATAAAAAAACTAGCCAAATTACTACCACCACCACCACCACCACCACCACCACCACCACCACCACTACTACTACTACTACTACTACTACTACTACTACTACAACAATAACTACAACTACTACTACTACTACTACTACAACTACTACTACTACAACTACTACTACTACTACTACTACTACAATTACATTGATTATTGTTGCTACTTAGCAAGGGAAGTAATCTTATAACAACTAGAATATTATATTACATTCTGGATATCACATATGAAGAACTCTAAATAGTGGGAGCATAAGAAAAAATGGGAATGATTTTGTGTCTGGCATATCAGAAGAGGATTTTGGAGCTGTAAGAGTTTATTATGAAGAAGGGAAAGCTCCCTCGGCACATAAAAGTTATGTGAAATTACAGTGCCTTAACTTAAAAGAATTATTGCATTTTTTCTTAAACATAAAGAAAATACAGAAAAATTGTTGGGAGTCTTGGTCAAATTAAGGCTTTTGGTGAAGAAATCTTTCTCCCAATTGGAGATATCTATAATTGGAGTGAGATAATTTGAGAGATATTGGTATGTCTTTTGAATAACTTCAGGTACAGATTAGATGACACCTTGAAGGGATTCTTTAGGGAGTACCCTTTGGAGGATGAGGTTTGGATTTTCACATGTTCCCATATCAATAAAACATACTACCTCTGACTTTGCCATCTTTCTATTTAGAAAATCTAGTATCTATCTATTGCCTCCAGGATAAAATAAATGACTTCACTGGCCTTCAAAATATTCCAACATTCAGCTAGTTTGATGCTAAGTAGGGTAAGTTGCACCAGAAGTCAAGAACACCAGAGTTCTAATCTTGCCATAGACACATACTATGTGGGAATTGGTGTCAAGACCTCAGTTTGCTCCAGTTACCTCAAGGATAAAATGGGGATCATAATAACATCCAAATTCCATGGTTTTTCAGAGGATTGAATAAGATAATAATTATAAAGTACTTAACAGAGTGCCTGGCACAGAGTAAGTACTATATAAATATTAACTATGAATAAGATTATTAAAATTCCAAATTTATTATACCTTACTGTCCTTTAAGTTTTTATTTTATTCAAACAGATTTATGGTATACCACATTTTACTACCCATCACCAAGTCTTTGCCTAGGCTGGTCTTCAGTTCTAGACCACAAATCCTAGGCACTTCTCTTTCTTTCCTTTAAGATATTTTATTTTTCCAAGTATATGTAATAATATTCCATATAGATTTTCTGAATTTATATAATCCAAATTGTTTCCCTCATTCCATTCTCTTCCTCCTGCTCAGAGATGGAAAGCAATTTGATCAGATATACATATATTATCAGGCAAAATATATTCCATATTGTTTATTGTTGTAAGAGGATACTCATGTAAAACCAAAACCCTAAAGTTAAAACACAAAAAACCTAAAGTGAAAAGGAGTATGTTTCATTCTACATTCCAACTCCCATAGTTTTTTCTCTGGAGATGGACAGCAATCTTTATCATAAGTACTAAGTACTTTAGGACTATCCTGGATGATTGTCTTGCTGGGATTAGTCAGGTCTTGATCATTGTACAATATTGTTGCTGCTGTGTACAATGTTCTGGTTCTGCATATTTCACTCTGCATCAGTCCATATAGGTCTTTCCAGCTTTTTTTGGAAATTATTCTGTTTCTCATTTCTTATAGCACAATAGTATTCCATCACCATCATATGCCACAATTTGTTTAGTCATTCTCCAATTGATGGAAATCCCCTCAATTACCAATTCTTTGCAAATAGTTTCCTCTTTTTCAGTTTGAGTTATTAGAATTCATAATTTCTTTCAAAGATCAACTCAAATGCCACTTGCTAAAAGAAGGCCTAAATTTTACTTTTTAGTTGTTAATGTTTTCCCACAATATTTCATTTGTACCCACTGAATATATATTATTTCTAATTTATTTAGATGAATATATATTGTTTCCCCATAACCAAATATAAAGCTCATGAGGACAGAGGCCATCCTCATCATCACTGTACATACCACCACTACCATAAAATTAGCATTTTATTATGCTTTATAAGTAAATTTTATTGATAGTTTTGTTATTACATTACAAAAGCTTCCCCTAAGAGCCTGTTCCCTTTCTACTTTGTTTCTCTTCTGAAGAGAATTTCATGAAGCAAATAATATTTTTAAAAAAATATTTTTAAATTACCAGAACTGAGCAATATATTGAACAAGTTTGAAAATATGCAGTGTTAAAAGACTATGGATTTCTGAAATCTGAAAGAGTGGGACAGTGTGTGGGTGGGTGTGTATGCGTGTGTGTGTATGAGTGTGTGTATATGTTTCTGTATATGTGCACAGGTGTGTATTATTCATTTTTTTGTTTTTTTAATCAAAATATTGAGTGATACTGAACACATAAATTTTCAGGAGTACATAAGTTTATAATTTTATCTTTACCACAATGCTGAATGGCACATACTTTATTCATTCCCACTTTATAGTTGAGGAATCTGGGTCAAACTGAGAATTGATAATTGCCTAGAGTGACAGAGCTAGTAAGTGTCTGAGGGCATATTTGAACCCCAGCCTTTCTATATACTGAACCACCTAGCTCACTAGGTTGGGTTGAACTGTGATCTTCTCAACCCAAGTTCAATATACCATTCATTTTGCTCTAAAACTTAATTAAATCTGGCTTAGTAAATTGATACCAATTATTATTCATGTGAAGGTTAGAATAAAATTACCTGTGCTTCTGAATTATATAATATGAGAATGCCATCTCTAACCACTTCAGTCTACCCATGAAACCCCAAGAAGAGATATAGTGGTCAAAACCATGGAAACATTGCATTTGGTATTAAGAGAGCATCTCTAGAGCTCATATGTCCTATTTAAATACAAATGTTTTCTAGGCATTGGAGAAAAAAATGTTTTGCTACAAACCTCATATGTTTCTTCTCACTGCATGTCACTATTCAAACAAAACTTTCTGCAATTGAAATTTGTTATTAATGAGATAAACAAGCTTGTTCAGCTGAACCATCTAGATACTGTTTTTCCCAATAACTTTAATGAAATTCTAATATCTGTTGAGAGTTCTTCATGTGACTGAATGGAAGAGATCAGACTATCCCTAACTACATCTGGGGCAGTCAGCACAAGATAGAGGCTGTTAACAGAGGCATCACAGCTCTACTCTACATGTAATGTCTATCAATTCAGGGCTACATGAATCCCCATTGGTAAGGGATCCCAACACTGAAAGTCCTACTATTTGCCAATCACTGTAATAAGAGCTTTGCATATATTATCTGAAGCACAGAAATGGAATTAGAAAGCACTTTCTTATATTTTCAATTCTAGGGATTTTTCACAAATGTAGTAGTTTTCCCTGTAATCAGAAATTATGAAATGTGCTTCTCCTCAGTGGGCTATTAGACTCAAATGGAAAAGAAAGAGATGATAATAGAAAATTAATTCATTTTAAACATAATTATAGTGTGCTATTAAGATTATAGGTCCTCAGGAACTGGCTCATGGAGACCAGTGTGATTGTTCTTGAGAACTCCTTGTTCCTCAGGGATCAGCTTTCCTTTTCCATAGATATAAGGTATTTCTTTCTGATCTCAGAAGGATCATATAACATTTGGGAGCAAAGATGCAACTGAGAATCCCTGCACTGGAGACCAATATGGAAAAAATCTCCACAGCCACCATGAACTTGCCCTTGGTGCTCTGGTATGTGGACAGGAAGGAGATCCAGACACTACAGAACACAAGCATGCTAAATGTCAGGAACTTAGCTTCATTGAAATTGTGTGGCAGGTTCCTGGCCAAGAAAGATACCATGAAGCCCGCCAGAGCTAGGAACCCAATGTAACCTAGGACACAGTAAAAAATAAGGATAGAGCCCTCATTACACTGAATGATAATTTGACCAGGTTCAGAGTGTATGTCTACATCCAGATAAGGAGATGTCCCTAGCCAAATGCCACAGAGACACATTTGGATTAGAGTACAAATAAGTATGAGACAAAATGATGCTGTGGAGCCCACCCATATCCTGAGTCTACTCACTGGCTTTGTGGTCTTGAAGGCCAGAACCACAGTGATAGTTTTAGCTAAAATGGAGGCAATGGCCACAGTGAACACAACTGCAAACATGGTTTGTCTGAGCAGACAGGTGGCTGTGCTTGGATGGCCAATGAAAAACAAGGAGCAGAGGAAGTAGAGGGTAAGGGATACGAGCAGAATGTAGCTGAGCCTGCTGTTATTGGCCTTAACTATGAGAGTGTCTCTGTGTTTCACTAAGAGTCCTAGGACAAAAGCAGTGAAGAGGGAGAAGCAAAGACCTGAAGAGGTCAGAGCAATTCCCAGAGGTTCACCATATTTCAAGAAAGTTACAGTCTTAGGGAGGCATCGATCTCTTTCCATATTTGGGAATTGATCTTCAGAGCATTTCTGACATTGTTCTGCATCTGTGGAGAGAAAGAATCTCACTACATTCCATAACGATGTTTCCTAGTTACAATCAAGGTCAGTTTTTAATAATTCCATGTAGAGTTCAGCCACACATAGTGAATATTAATCTGTCAGCAGAAGAAGCACTCTAAACTAAGGCTTGATAATAAAACTATATATTTCAAAATTTCCAATCTCCAAATGCACAGAGGAATAATGTGAGGAAAATATTGTTTCACTATCTTGCATCTACTTTCCAAAAAATAAATTTTCTATAGCCTGCTAAAATTTAAAATGCTATAAATCATCTGAATGGGGGCAAACAACAAAATAATCCATTAAGAACAGGATTTTGAAACAGTCTATGCTGAGGCAATTTTTTTTGCATATGAAAACAAAATATGTTACATTAATTGAAAACTATTTTTGAATGTTCATTTTACGTCAAAGTTATAAGTGATAGTTCTATTTTCTCACTCATTATATATCATTGTATTTCACCGATAAAATATTCCTCTATCAAGGTTCTTACCTGTAGCTTTCAAAATGATTCTCATTTTTTAAAAGTAGAAACTATATTGCAAACACAAGTTGATATTTACCAATTTACAGTTTATTAAATGAAAGTCTGTTTCCTTTATCCATTCTGTTTCCTATCAATCACTGTTATATTTTAACTATTATGTTATCAGTAGACTCAGGAACTGTAACATATATTTTACACAATTGATAATCTCTTCCTTTTTTGGTCACTATATTATTAATACACTTTCCAATCAGTAATAATGACATTTATTAATTAACTATAGCCTGGACAACTAGGTTGTGTAGTGGAAAGAGTGCAAGGCCAGAGTCAGGAAGATCTAAGTTCAAATCTGGCTTCAGGCACTTACTAGTTGTGTGACATGAGGCAAGTGATTTAACATTTTTAGATTCAGTTTCTGGATCTGAAAAATGACATAGAAAATTAAATGGCAAACTGCTCAATTATCTTTGCCAAGAAAACTCCAAATGGAGTCACAAAGAGTCAGACAAGTAAAAAAAAAATCTACTGAACCAAAGAGGACAGACATCGGATTCTTACTCTCTATTGCATCTGCTCCTTGGTTTGCTTAAAAGCCCTCTGAATGAAATGTCACCTCTGCATCAGTTAAGTTGTGATTTTGCACCTCACTGCTTTCCTTCCTTCCTTTGTGCCTTATATCCTTCTACTTGACCATGAGCAACTTGAGGGCAG
>NW_025340637.1:0-1778 GCF_016433145.1 Gracilinanus agilis | reverse complement strand
CATCCACATAATTGACCATATCAACAGTCTAACCAACAAAAATCACATGATTATCTCAATAGATGCTGAAAAAGCCTTTGACAAAATAGAGCATCCATTCCTATTGAAAACACTGAAAAGTATGGGAATAGAAGGACCATTCCTAAAAATAATAAACGGTATATACCTAAAACCATCAACAAACATCATCTGCAATGGGGATAAATTAGAAGCCTTCCCAATAAGATCAGGAGTGAAACAAGGATGCCCATTATCACCTCTATTATTCAACATAGTACTAGAAACACTAGCAGTTGCAATTAGAGAAGAAAAAGAAATTGAAGGTATCAAAATAGGCAAGGAGGAGACTAAGCTATCACTCTTTGCAGATGATATGATGGTCTACTTAAAAAATCCTATAGAATCAACTAAGAAGCTGGTAGAAATAATCAACAACTTTAGCAAAGTTGCAGGATACAAAATAAATGCACATAAATCATCAAATCAAAACTTAAACAAGTATTAGTTGTGAAGTTTGCTCATATAAAATTAGCAAGATTGCTAAAAGAAGAATATTGAAGGAACTATGTAAAAGCAGACACACTATAATCCACTCCTGGTGGAGGTTAAGTTGGTCTTTTAGTTCTGGAAAACAATTTTAAATTACACAAGAAAAGCACCAAATTGTTCCTACCCTTTGATTCAACAGCCCTATTATTGGCTTTATAGACCAACAAAAGCAATGAAAGAAAGAAAGATCCCACACATACTAAGAAGAATCTTTTCTCACTGCAAAAAAGTTAGAAACAAATGATATGCCAATCAAAAGGAGAATGGCTGAACAAATTGTCATTAATGAACAGAATGAAATATTACTGCATTATGAGGAATTCAAAGAAACTTGAGAGGACTGAGGAAATGATTTGGCCAAAATTGAAATGAAACATCCGGAAAGGAGAATTTTCATATGCACAGAACAGCCAAAGAATGTCAGAAACAATGAATTTCTATTACATGTAGATTTTCCGTCCCAAATATTGGGGCTTAGTAATCAATATTGTCTTAACCTAGATTCTTTGTTGCAATTAAATCATAACTATGCAAGAATCACATGTGAAGTAGCGCCATTTGAATTCATATTTGGAATAATTGGAACTTCTACTTCATATTTCGAAACAATCTATATTACACAATTATACATCTACTGTTACCACATTTTATAACACTATAGAATTATCACGATAGAAACTAAGTGGGTTTAATTTCACAAAAGACCAATTTTTGCTGTGACAAAAGAATTTTTAATCAAACGTATACTCACATAACATTTGTATAACCCAGTGGAAGTGGTTATTGGATTCAGAAGTGTGAAGGGAAGAGGAGAGAGAAGGAAAGAAAATGAAATATGGAAACATGGAAAAATATTTTAAAAAAATAAAATATTTAAAAAATAAAATATTTTTAAAAGACATACTGAGTTAAAATTTATGTAATCTGAGCCATCAAAAAAGGCAAAAAAGAGTATTTCTGATTCTCTTTCGGAGGCCCTTCTAAAATAATAGATCCTGTTTGAATTTACACAGTTAACAATCCAGTTTTGTGAAGGGCACCTCTTCTTGACTGGGTGATTTTTTTTCTCAGATGCCTGCTTCTCGGCCCACTTTCTTGTCTTTATTGAAAAAGATTATGGGATATTGGAATGCTCAGTAGAACTCACTAATAAAATATTAATAATATTAATAAGAAAATGAAATCATAATTAAATTAAGTTGATTACTTTAAAATATACATTAGGAATT
>NW_025340636.1:0-1417 GCF_016433145.1 Gracilinanus agilis | reverse complement strand
TTTTATCTGGGGATTTTTAATTTGTTCTCTTTCTAGTTTTTTAATTTGCATGCCCAATTCATTGACCTCTGCCCTCCCTAATTTGTTAATATATGCACTCAAGGAAATAAATTTCTCCTTGAGTACTGCTTTGGTTAAATCTCATAGTCTTTAATAGGATGTCTCATCATTGTCATTCTCTTCAATGAAATTATTGTTTCTTTTGTTTATTCTTTAACTGATTTTGGAGGATCATATTATTTAATTTTCAATTAATTTTTTATTTGCCTCTCCCTGTATCCTTACTAATTATTTTTTATTGCATTATGATGATCTGAAAAGGTTGCATTCATTATTTTTGCTCTTTTGCACTTGTTTGCCATGTTTTTATGCCCTAATACAGTGATGGGCAAACTACGGCCCATGGGCCAGATGTGACCTCCTGAAATGTTCTATCCACCTATGAGACATTATTCCTAATCTGACAAATACAATGAGTAGGATGAAATACAATGAAACTTTGAAAGAGTTGCCTTAGAAACAGACTGAAAGATGAGCATTTCCTTTCCTTTGGTCCCCTCTTTAAAAAGTTTGCCCATCACTGCCCTAGGACATGATCAATCTTTGTGAATGTACTATGTGCTGCTGAAAAGGTGTATTCTTTTTTGTCCCTATTTATTTTTCTCCACATATCTATTAA
This sequence comes from Gracilinanus agilis, assembly GCF_016433145.1. Taxonomy (NCBI): domain Eukaryota; kingdom Metazoa; phylum Chordata; class Mammalia; order Didelphimorphia; family Didelphidae; genus Gracilinanus; species Gracilinanus agilis. The sequence goes on along the minus strand of NW_025340636.1, from coordinate 738 downwards.
CTCTAATTTTCCTAAGATTTCACTCATATCTCTTACTTCTTTCTTTTCTTTTTTTTTAGTTTGATTTATCTAGATCTGATAGAGGAAGGTTCAGGTCTACCACTAGTATAGTTTTACTATCTATTTCCTCCTTGAGCTCCACTAGTTTCTCCTTTAGAAATTTGGATGCTATACCATTTGGTACATACATGTTGAATACTGATATTTCCTCATTGACTATACTACCTTTTATCAGGATGTAATTACCTTCCCTATCTCTTTTAAATAGACCTATTTTTACTTTGGCTTTGTCAGAAATCATGATTTGACTCCTGTCTTCTTTTTCTCAGTTGATTCCTAGTAGATTTTGCTCCAGCCTTTTACCTTTACCCTGTGTGTGTCTACCTGCCTCATATGTGTTTCTTGTAGACAACATATGGTAGGATTTTGGTTTCTAATCCATTCTGCTATTTGCTTCTGTTTTATGGATGAGTTCATCCCATTCACATTCAGAGTTAAGATTACCACCTGTGTATTCTCCAACATTTTGGTTTCCTCTACCACAATTTGATTTCCTCTCCTACTCCTGCCCTTTCTTCTTTCTCTATTTTCTTGTACACAAGTGGTTTGCTTTTAATCAGTCCCCCTAATCCCTACACTTATTTTATTTCCCTTTCTGTCCCTTTCCCTTTTATTCCCCTCTTTTTTTTACAGTCTATTAAATTCTCTCCCCCCTGTCTTTCCCTCCCTTTTTTGTAC
>NW_025340635.1:0-1583 GCF_016433145.1 Gracilinanus agilis | reverse complement strand
TTTCTTTTTCTTCTCTAATTGCTATTGCTAGTGTTTCTAGTACTATGTTGAATAATAGAGGTGATAATGGGCATCCTTGTTTCACTCCTGATCTTACTGGGAAGGCTTCTAATTTATCCCCATTGCATATAATGCTTGTTGATGGTTTTAGGTATATATTGTTTATTATTTTTAGGAAGGGTCCTTCTTTTCCTATACTTTTCAATGTTTTCAATAGGAATGGATGCTGTATTTTGTCAAAGGCAATAAGTTTTTTATGGAAGATAGAAATTTCACTATTGGAATTCAGAAGTCACTGAGTTTACATTACACAGATTTTAGAAATCTCTCTGTATCTTATCTTTAGGCTCTATCTCTCTACCTCTTTTCATGGTGTCAAAGAATTAAAAATTGAGTTAATGTCCATCAATTGGGGGGAATGGCTGGACAAATTGTAGTATATGATCATGATGGAATGCTATTTGTGCTCTAAGAAATAATGAGCTAGATGAGTTTAAAAAAAGCTGGAAAGACCAACATGAACTGATGCAAAGCAAAATAAGCAGAACCAGGAAAACATTGTACACAGTGACATCAATAGTGTAACAGGACAGGGCTCGGCAATGTATGGCTCTTTCTGCAGGAGCCATAAAGTTAATTTTTTTTTCAGGCGCTGTTACAGGAGTGCACACTGTGAGCACTGTACGGCTCTCACAAAATTACATTTTAAAAAATGTGGCGTTTATGGCTCTCACGGCCAAAAAGGTTGCCGACCCCTGGTGTAGGGTGATCAACTGAAAGACTCAGCTACTCTCAACAATACAATCATCCACGACAATTCTAAAGGAATACCATCTACCTCCAGAGAAAGAACTATTGGAGTTGGAATGCAGATCAAAGCATACAATTTCTCATATTAGTTTGTGTTTCTATTTTGGGGTTTTGGTTTTATATTTGTATTCTCTTATACTCTGGGAGCAGAGAAGGGGAGACAGACAGACAGACAGGCAGGCAGACAAGCGCGCGCATGAGCACACACACACACACACACACACACACACACACACACACACAGAGTTTACAAAGCACTTACATACAGAGGGTATCCTAGAAGTCCTAATGTAGACAGACACCTTACTTTACTTATCTCATTTGATCATCATGAATAGCCTTGTTAAGTGGCTACTTATTATTATCCTAATTTTACAGATGGAAAAATAAAGGCCAAAAAAGATTAAATGATTTACTCAGGTTCCCACAGCTACTTAAATGCTGGAGGCAAAATTAGAACACAAGTCTTAATATGCTACTGAAGAATATTTTTTTAGACATGGTTTTACATGACAATACACATCTGTAACAGTTTTGTTTCTATTGCTTTTTCAGTGAGTAGGAGAGGGGAGGTAGAAGGCAGAGAATCTAGAACCAAAAATAAAATAAAACTGCATGCAAAAAGAACTCGGTTCTTCCTTACTCCAAGAATAGCACTTTATTTGATATATTTATTTGATATACTACCTAAATGTCCTATACAAAATAACTCCACAAAAATCATCAGGCTTTTCTATATTTCTAATAATTACTATATTATTATATATTTTTCT
>NW_025340634.1:0-3405 GCF_016433145.1 Gracilinanus agilis | reverse complement strand
CAGTAACTAGTTGCCCTTATATCACAAGTTAGCTGATACACAAAGGATGTCATGATACAAATGGTCACAAGACAAATAGAGCTCATTGAACCACAGAGCTGGTAAATTTTTAGCAGTCAAATCTCAAAAAGAAAACAGGTTCATATCATACACTTTTGAGTCTAATCTGCATTATTGAAAATTTCTCCATCAATCAACAAAATAATAAATTGAGTCTTGGTTTGTATCTTTTGTCAATTTCCAAGATACAAATACTCAAACTAAAAGTTTAACACTTGGCTTTGCTAATACAAGCTGGTTCCAGCACACCTCTGGTTAAAGCTAACAATAGACAAGGCTGAACTGGTGGAACAAATGTTGAAGGATGAGGAAAGAGTTTCAATTATAGCCACAATCTGTCTGAATCAAAGGGCAGTGGACATGCAGAATCTTGAAGAAAATTATCACATCAGTAAGGATTAAAGGGGAAAAAAGGGAGAATCAGAGCAAAGTGTGTTATGGTAAAAACATTCATAAATATACATCCCTCTCTCAAGTCAGGAATCCATATGCTATAGAAGCAGAGTGGTTCAAATCCAGGATCCAGGCATCTAAATCAAAGTCATAGAGAAACAAAGTAAACTAGCATCAGGATACAGAGACAGATCCAACAGCTGCCAATGATATTGTTTCTCATAAGGCCAGACCCAGAAATCTACTCATCTGGAGAGATAATGACTTGGAGACCCAAGCTGAGGTGGAGCCCAAAAGCAGGATCTTTTCCAAGTTGGGATAATTCCCAAAATGGCAGCCCTCTATCCACCTCTCAAAGGCTCAACCCATTCATTTTTCTAGTGCTTATTTTCTTGAGTTAACATTTCACTGCCACTACCCTGAGGATCAAAAGTATTTCAATTTTTTTTTTATTTAAAGACCTGATGTCCATGATTCATTTTCTCTTCTCAAGTACTATTTCCCCAATACTATTATATTGTGCTTCACACAACCAATCACTTAAAGCTTACTAATGTGTGAAATTATTTGGGGACTTAACTGTGTCCCTTGAAACATTCCAGATATATACTTTCACCATCATAACACAGGTTTAAAGCAGCAGCCTTTTCTGGGAGGTAGGGTTCTCCCTATTGTGACTCACCTTCTAGTCACTGGTCAAAGAGCTATATTTCTAAATAAGTAGTCAAAGGACTGGAACAGTTTTCAAAAGAATAAATGCAAACTCTGGACACTAATCTGAATATATGCTAAAATAATTTAAAAGGAAATAACTATAAATTAAAATTAGGTTGAAGTTTCATCTTACCCCTAGGAAACTAAGAGGGATAATATGAGATATATAAGCATGTTGGAAGGCCTGTGAGGACAAGCACACTTATGAAAACTTGCTAGTGTTAGAACTGAATTGGACCAATGGATCTGAAAAACAATTTGGAGTTGTATAAGAAAAAAAAAAAACACAACCATTCACACCCCTTGGTTCACAAAGCATTGTAAGTCACAAAGAGATAAAAGACAGAAAAGTCCCATGTGTGTCAAAAAAATCTGTAACAGCATTTTTGTTGGGAACAAAAAATTGTAAATAAAATGGCTTCCCATTGATTTGTACTAATATCTAAAAAAATGGAGTATATGTTAATGGAATGTGATTATAACATAAGAAACAATAAATGTGATAAATCCAGTAAGAAATGTGGGAAGTGTTATATGATATGGGGAAAAAAAGCAGAATCAGAATAAGATACATAAAGACTACAATAAAATTTTAAAACAAAATTTATAAATTTACTATTTATGAAATAACATAAATATTTATTAAATAAATATGTAAATGGTCTAAATATATAAATAATAAATAATAAAAAAAACATTCCTAAACGATAGCCAGATTCAAATTAATTACAGTAACCAATTCAGCCAACCAACTCTGGGTTGAGAGATAGGAGATGACAGGTACAGGACATTGTAGATATCATCAGTTACAGTTATTTTGTTAGCTATTTTTCCTTTGATATAAATGAGGCTTCACTGGAGGGAAGGACTAGCTAGTTATATGTAAAGCATTTGTTAAGCATTTAATATGTTCCAGGAACTGTCCTCAGCATTATGAATATAAAATAAAGCCAAAAAAAAAAGTCTACCTTCAAGTAGTTTCCATTCTAATGAAGGAGACAAAGCATTAAAAAGAGCTAGAATGAGGTACAGGGATTGTGGTTGGTGTACTCACACTGAAGCAAGGGAGAAGGATCTGGGGAGGCTTAGATGTGAAACCAGGAGAGAAGGGAATATAATTGACCTGGTCCCTTCATGAAATAGTGGTCTTAGAATGGAATGTGATAGAAGCATCTCCAGAAAAAGAAGGCTTCCGCTTGAGAGATGAAAAAGTCCAGAGAGAAAGGAATAGATTTAGAGAAAGGGCTCCTATATATACATGTGACTAGCATAAAAACAATAGCAATCAATGCAAGATTTAAAAAACAAAGCAGGCACTTCTGTCTGGGAAGGTCTAGATCACATTCTGGGCAGTTATCAAATCAGAAGAACTCTGAGATCCTGTAACTCTGAGTCCTGGGGATTCTTTTCTCTATCTCTCAACTTCTTTGAGAGAGTAGGGGGGAATAAAGGAAGCAGCAAATGATTTATTTCAAAGGTATTTCCTTCTTAGGACATGAAACATTATTGAAACAGGTATAGGCTGTTACCAAGAGATCTGACTATGTTGGGCAGTTCTGATAAGCCTCTCCTATTTAGCCAGTCATTATTTATTCTGAGTCAACAAAAAGATGGTCAAGATCCAAGAAATCCATCTCATATACTTATTTCTGACTTTTCATTTTTTCCTATTCTTTTTCTTAATAGACTATGATAGTCTAATGGAAAGAGCACTAGAATTCAGTTCAGAGAGACCTGGTTTTAAGATCCAACTCAAACAACTAACTACTGGCTATGAGACCCTGGGCAATTCACTTAACATCTGTGCTTTTTTGCCTCATCTGTAGGGGATGATAATAGCATCTTCCTCACAGGGTTTTGTGAGAATACAACAAAATAATATTTGTAAAGCACTTTGAAAACTTTAAAGCACTATAGAAATGCTAGTTATTATTGTTATTGTTAATACCTTTTATACTGATGATAAGAATATTTGTGCTTCCTATCTCAAAACACAGAAAAGTGTTATATAAACGTGAATTTATTCTCATCTCTGAATTTCCTGAAGCACTTTTTCATTCATCCAATATAATGGAAATTTCTTAAAAGCAGTAACAATTTCTCTTTTTGTCTTTGTGTCCCTCAGGGCTTACAAAAGTGTCTGGCACATAGTAGGTGCTTAATAAATTTTTATGAAATAAATGAATGACCAATCTCACTTGATCCCTTGTGAATGTGCCATATATATATATATATATA
>NW_025340633.1:0-1754 GCF_016433145.1 Gracilinanus agilis | reverse complement strand
ATCCAAACACTGATGGTATAGATTTATGTATATATATATATATATATATATATATATATATATAATGTACTGTAACCATTTCTGCAAGTAACAAGGAGATGAGGTTCATATTTTGGAACCCCCAAGAAACTGGAAGGCAGTTGGGGGCAGTTAGAATAGCACTATATAAGGGAGTTAACCACAGGCAACTGAACTCAGTCCTGAGTTAGGGTCAAGGTTGGAGGGAGGTCTGGGTAGGACACTCCATTGAACCCTTGCTAATACATATCAGTAATATCATTGTCTATTCTACTGTGCTGATTCTAGCTGTGTCAGTCAGTCCTCTTAATAGCCTGATATCTGCTGCAGATATTAATTTCATCAAATGATACCAAGATTAACATAATCAAATCAATATAGAACTACAATCAATTCTTGATTTCATCCTGCTAAACTTATTCTTCAATTTATTTAGTTAGATACTAGAGGCAGAAGTTAAGTAGAGAGTGGAACTCTGTGAAGAGGCCTAACCCTGACAGGGAAGGACTTCCTCAGAACCATCTTGATTAGTTTATAGAGTTTACCTCATTCCTCTTACCTCAACCTTCAAACCTATATTCCATATACCTTCCCTGTTTGTACCTTTTCCCTAATTAATTAAAAGAAATTACCTTTTTTTCCTCTAGCCTTTGGTATATACAGTTGGCTAGATTATAACTTTTCTTACCCTTGATTAGCATCCTTCATCATATCAAGGTCTGGCAGTTGGTGGGGGACAATCACTTGAGGGAATGCTGTTGATTTCCACATATAATCCTGTCAATGGATCACACTCTGTTAGCCTGTAATATCGTCTCTACTAGAAGAACTCCATTTCTCATCATAACCATCAGTTTGAAAGGGTTTTGGCTTGTTTCCCTCTGTGGAGTCATTGTACTGAGCCCACTCTGTAAGGATCTTCTATAACTGACCTCTTGTGGGAACTAACAGCAGCTAAACCAAAGAGAGCCCATTTCCCGTAGGAGATTTTTTTTCCCAAACATTTATTAATATTCATTTTTAACATGGTTACATGATTCATGCTCCTCCTTTCCCCTTCGCCCCCCGCACTCCCCCCACCCATGGCCAATGCACATTTCCACTAGTTTTGTCATGTGTCCTTGATCAAGACCAATTTCCAAATTGTTGGTAGTTGCATTGGTGTGGTAGTTTCGAGTCCACACCCTCAATCATGTCCACCCTGACCCACGCATTCAAGCAGTTGTTTTTCTTATATGTTTCCTCTCCTGTAGTCCTTCTTCTGAATGTGGGCAGCATTCTTTACCATAAATCCCTCGGAATTGTCCTGGGTCATTGTATTGCTGCTGGTACAGAAGTCCATTACATTTAATTTTACCATAGTACATCAGTCTCTGTGTACAATGTTCTTCTGGCTCTGCTCCTTTCGCTTTGCATCTGTTCCCGGAGGTCTCTCCAGTTCGCCTCCAGTTTACTATTCATTTTAGCACAATAGTATTCCATCACCCACATATACCACAGTTTGTTCAGCCATTCCCCAATTGAAGGACATACCTCCTTTTCCAATTTGTTGCCACCACAAAAAGCACAGCTATAAATATTTTCTTACAAGTCTGTTTATCTATTATCTCTTTGGGGTACAAACCCAGCAATGGTCTGGCTGGATCAAAGGGCAGGCATTCTTTTATAGCCCTTTGAGCATGATTCCAAATTGCCAGCCAGAATGGCTGGATCAGTTCACAGCTCCACCAGCAATG
>NW_025340632.1:0-2922 GCF_016433145.1 Gracilinanus agilis | reverse complement strand
GAAAGAAAACTACAGACCAATCTCCCTAATGAACATAGATGCAAAAAAATCTTAAATAAAATACTAGCAAAAAGGCTCCAGCAAGTGATCAAGAGGGTTATTCACCATGATCAGGTGGGATTTATACCAGGAATGCAAGGATGGTTCAACATCAGGAAAACCATCCACATAATTGACCATATCAACAAGCAAACCACCAAAAAAAACATGATTATCTCAATAGATGCTGGAAAAGCCTTTGACAAAATGCAGCACCCATTCCTACTGAAAACACTAGAAAGTATAGGAATAGAAGGACCTTTCCTAAAAATAATAAACAGTATATACCTAAAACCATCAACAAGCATCCTATGCAATGGGGATAAATTAGAAGCCTTCCCAATAAGATCAGGAGTGAAACAAGGATGCCCACATTATCACCTCTATTATTTAATATTGTACTAGAAATGCTAGCTGAAGCTATTAGAGAAGAAAAAGAAATTGAAGGCATTAAAACAGGCAACGAGGAGACTAAGCTATCACTCTTTGCAGATGATCTGATGGTCTACTTAAAAAATCCTAGAGAATCAACTAAGACTTTAGCAAAGTTGCAGGATACAAAATAAATGCACATAAATCATCAGCATTTCTATACATTTCCAACACATCACAGCAGCAAGAGGTAGAAAGAGAAACACCATTTAAAAATCTCCCTAGACAGTATAAAGTACTTAGGAATCTATCTACCAAAACAAACCCAGGAATTATACCACTTTTGCCACTGATCCAAGACAATCCTAAAGGACTGAAAAATGTTGTCTCCCTCCAGAGAAGAACTGATGGCTTCTGAATCCAGAACGAAGCATACTCTATTTCACTTTCTTCATTTTTGTTTCTTTCTCTAAGTTTTCTGCCACAAAGGACCCATATGAAAGATGTCTTACATGATTGCACATGTAAAATCTATATTGGCAGGAGGAAGCTAAGTGGCTTGATAGATACAGCTGGGCATAGACAGCAGCTACAGAATATTCTAACCACGGAATATTCTGACCACCTGAAAGGGAAGTTGGGGACTGAGGTGGAATATGGGTGGAAAAGCTTAAAGCTTAAGAAAGGGAGGACACGTGCAAACACAACTACAAAACACTTTCCAAACAAATAAAACTGGATCTCAACAATTGGAAAGCCATTAATTGTTCATGGGTAGGATGAGCTAACATAATAAAAATGACCATTCTACCCAAATTAATTTACCAATTTAGCACCATACCTATCAAGCTACCAAAAAACTTCTTTACTGAATTAGAAAAAACTATAACAAATTTCATTTGGAATAACAAAAGATCAAGAATATCAAGGGAAATAATGAAAAAAAAAAGTGAAGGAAGGAGGCCTAGCAGTACCAGATATTAAACTATACTACAAAGCAGCGGTCATCAGAACAATATGGTACTGGCTAAGAGACAGAAGGGAAGATCAGTGGAATAGACTTGGGGTAAGTGACATCAGCAAGACAGTGTTTGATAAACCCAAAGAGCCCAACTTTTGAGACAAAAATTTGCTATTTGACAAAAACTGTTGGGAAAATTGGAAAACAATATGGGGGAGATTAGGTTTAGAATTCAGTGGTTCCCAAACTTTTTTGGCCTCAGCCCCCTTTCCAGAAAAAAATATTACTTAGCCCCCTGGAAATTAATTTTTTTTTCAATTTTAATAGCAATTAATAGGAAAGATATGCACCTGTGGCCATCACCACTTCCCTGGATCGCTGTAGCACCCACCAGGGGGTGGTAGCGCCCACTTTGGGAATCACTGCCCTAGATCAATGATGGCAAACCTATGGCACAGATGCCAAAGATGGCCTGCAGAGCCCTCTCCCCAACCCCTACCCCCAGAGTTCATTACTAGAAAGGCAGAGGGAATCCACTGGAGCTGCTCCCCTCCCTCCCCCTCTCCACAGTACCTGATGACATTTTTTCACATCACTTTCCCCTCTAGGGGGGAAAAGGGGAAGGGGGCAGTTCACAAAAGGCAAAGCAAGAGAGAAGCTCAGTGCTCTGGCCACTCCCTTCCACTTCTCTACACTTGCTGAGGACATTCCTTACTTCCAGCCAGCAGCCAAATGGGAGAGCTTTTTCCCTCCTCTGTGTGGGGTGTGGAGGAGGGTCACACCCAGCACTGGGGTCAGGCAAGGCCTGGCCCCAGATCCTCTTTTAACATAGATATGCACTCCCAGTTCCACCCTGATAAGCCCTGGGTGGTACCTAATCCCATCATCCTTTGAACTCCACAGATGATCCCTTATGCCCTCCAGACACAAACCATCACCAAGACATCCCTTATACCTCCCAACCCCCCAAATTACCTCATTCCTGATTCAACCCATCCTGTAGCCCAGTGGTCAGAGGACAATAAAAAGCCCTCCTCCATCTCCTCTGGGAGGCAGAGTTCCACCTGCACCGTCTGCCTTGGCCATTCCATTTGACTTTGTTCCAATGAATAAATCTCTTCTTTTAAAGCTAACTTTTGGAGTCTTTCATTCCTGACAAGGGCCCGTGTCTAGACCCAGGCTTTTACTTCAAAGCTCTCCCACAACATCTGAACAATGGCGCAGACCTAGTACAGAAAGACACATTTTCTTTTACATTTCGTTCTGCCTTTATTGATTTTTTTGATGACCAATTCTATGTGCTTGGGTTGAGTTCGCTTAAAACAAGGTCATACTGGACAGAACGTATAGGAAATAATTAGCAAAGGAAAATGGTTAACATAAAGAGTGTTGCGGGAAGAAGTCCCAGACTTGGTGACGGAAGGCTGACTCAGCCAAGGAATTACCTGCTCAGTGAGCAAATCTTATAAAAGAGAGAAATTGCTAAGGAAAGAGGATAATCCCGGCTGGGAGGGAAGATGAAGATGGCCTCCTCCAGGGACAGGAGAGTC
>NW_025340631.1:0-4046 GCF_016433145.1 Gracilinanus agilis | reverse complement strand
TTATTTGTTCTTGTTGTCTTGAGAGATCATTAGTTTCTACTTGCTCAATTCTAGCCTTTAGGGATTGATTTTCGGCTATAATTTTTTGGTTTTCGGCCATAATCTTCTGGTAAACGGCCATAATCTTTTGGTTTTCGGCCATAATCTTCTTGTTTTCGGCCATAATCTTCTGGTATTCCTTTTCAATCTGGTCATTTCTTGTGTTCAATTTGCTTATCAGTTCATTTGGTTTCTGAGCCTCGCTTTCCAGTTGCAAGATTCTACCTTTTAAACTGTTATTTTCTTGCCAGATCTCTTCCATTTTCCTCAAAATCTCAGATTTGAACTCTTCCATAACTTGTGAGGAGTTTTCCTTATTTGGGGAGGGTCTGGATGGTTGTTTGTTCTCCTCCTCTGTTTGCTCGGTTGTCTGGATTTTCTCTGTGTAAAAGCTGTCGAGTGTTAGAGACTTCTTTTTTTTGTTATTATTCTTTCTCTTCTGAATTTCCTGTAACTGATTAGCCATCATTAGCCCAGCAGCTTCTCAGGTTTATCCTCGCGCTCAGTGTCTGTCAGAGATCTATTGGCTCCTGAGGTCTGAGTTCTAGTTTTTTCCAAGGTCAAGCCCCCTGGTGGATTCCCTTGCTTGATCCTCTGCAGGAGGTTCCTTTACAAGTCTCAGGGAGCTACTTCCACAGTCGTATACCCGTCTGCACTGGTTCCCCACTTAGGCTTTAGTTCCTGGCTGTGTCTGCCTCCACCCACGCCTCTGCTCAGCCAGCACTCTGCTCCCAGCGTCCACTCTCTGCTCCCGCGCGCTCAGATTTCGCGTGCGTTCTTGACTTAATGGGGTCCTAAGTCTTGCTGCTCTCAGGAACAGGTCCCGGAGCTGCCGATGACTCGATGGGTGCCCCAAACTTGCTCTATTTCTTTTTAGCTGGGTTCGGAGCTATAGGTGAGTGTGGATGGGGTGGGGGTGGGGCGGTTGCTCAGCCCGCGATTGAGTGAGTGAGAGCCCTTTTTAGCCTGGAAATGTCTCGATTCCACGTACCTTCCACGCTGTGCCCTGTTGTGGGGTTCCTCCGTTCGTCTGGACTTGTTTTTATGTCCCCTTGAGGAGTTTTGTGTGTTTCGGTCAGGAGAGGTTAAGAGCTGCTTCTTACTCTGCCGCCATCTTAACCCGGAAGCCTAAAATAGATCATTCTGTGCAAAGCAATTTTTTAAATTGCTTTGATTTCCTTTGGGAGAGTAACACTAATTTTTTTTATAAAATTATTACAATGAGTGCCAATATAATTTTTGATAGCCATTGCCATTGTCAATTATTTGTTTAAAGAATTCAGAATTTAGTTGTTTTTCTCATCATTATTCTTTCTTCTAGCTTTTCATTAATTCTGATCTTTATTCAGATCTTAGCACAATTCATTGGCTTGATGGCATACTAACAGCTTTTTCATGGATAAGTCCCACACCAATAGCAAGTTTTTTCTTTATTATATTTGGAAATATAATCAAATTTATTTTTTTAAAGTTATTTGCTCCTTCAGATGACCCATGAAATAATGCTTCTTGTTACCTTTTACGCAAATGATAAAAATGAACTTCACTAACTCCTTTCTTTGAATCTATAATAGGCCCTCATCAGTATTCTTCCATTTAGCCACAATTCTTTTCTTTCTTGGATTTAGTTTATAGCAAGAATGACAATACTGATGTTATAATATATTTGACTTCTCTAACAGTATGTGCACTAGAAGCAGTCATTGAACATGAATAACGAACATGAAGCACAGTGAGGTGAGAACTCATAGATAACCTAAAAACTCTATCTAAACCCTCTATCTTCTCTCTACTTCTCTGTCATCCACCAAATTAGAAGCAGAAGAGGGCTACATGGACTGAGGGCTATTTTGTACTATTCTGTTTCACAGGTTGCAAAAGCTAAATAAATCATGACCACATAGCCATGCTACAAGTGATAAGCCTCTCCATATTTAGCTAGCCTTCAGAAAACTGACTTGGTCTGCTGCCCAGACCCTATTCAAAATGTTTCCAGCATGGTAGACACTGCCAGGGTTCACACTAACTTGGCATAGCCTTTGAGAACCCAACTTCATGCCACAGTGACATGTCAGAAAAGGATTTTGTTTTGGGTGAATAAATTGTGGTATATGCATGCAATGGTAATTTCATTGTAAGAAACTGCAAGTATGAAAGATTCAGAGAAACTTTGGAAGATTTGTCTGAATTGTTACAATAACAGAAATAGGAGAACAATTCACAAGATAACCATGATAATGTAAGGGAAAACAATAGGGAAATATTTCAAAACTCTTAACTATGCGTTGTTCAATTGTGAAGTCAGAAAACAAATGGTGAATCACATTTTCTACCTTTGGGCAGAAAATGGCAAAATACTGGTGCAGAAATAGGCATAAATTTTCCATATGGCTAATCTATTCATTTGTTTTGCTTGGGAGCATTTATTTATTGCATTTTCTAATGGGGAAAATAAAGAAGATAGCATAACTATCATCAAGTTATAAGAGACTATAGCTGAAGAAATAAAGTTGTTCTGTTTAACCCAAGAGGGTATAACTATGAGCAATGGGTACAAAAGGCAAATTTAGGCTTGACAGAGAGAAAAACTTTCTAACCAAAAGGGAGCAATAGGGTCTTCCTCCTCTAAAGGAATGGCTAAGTGAGCACATGAGGCATGCTATAAAGGAAATTCTTATTCAGGACTGGTTTAAAATAGAGTTATCAAATTTGTGACCCAGAGCTGAAAGTGGCTTATAAAACTCCTGAGCTGATGGGGCTGGAACCAGATTAAAACATAATTGGGAAATTTTAACAAAATAAATAACAATATAATAGTGCATAGATAGTGTTTAATTTGTATTTTTTCTAAATGGCAGAGGTCAATTTCTATTTGAGTTTGATATCCCTGATTAAATGATATGGTTTCTAATGTCACATCCAGCTCTGTGATTCTCTAAGGCTGAAAGGGAGAATGAAAAGAACTACTTTGGGAAGAAATTATATTGTGTGATATAGTAGCCAGAGATTATGGCCCTGAGGACAGGATGAAATCAAGGAAAGGACCAGATTTAGCTCTTGAGGTCCAGGGGTTTTTTTCTACCAAAAGAGATTGGACTAGGAATTGGGTGTCAGGTACTACATCTACAACTCTGCTATATAGTGCAGAAATGTACCTTTTTTGTGGGTGAGACTATACTTCTCCACTTTCTCCTGGAGCTCCCTGGATATAGAAATGGTTTTCCTTGCAGATCTATATTTTTTCTTATGTAAATAATGGGAGGAAAAGTAAAAGGTTAGTCAGTGAGTCACAGCCTCCCTCAAGTCAAACTGCTGACTCATTTTTTACCTAGAGAAATAGCCCAGAGTAAGTCTTTCATTCCTAGGTAATTATATATATATATATATATTTTTTAAATCAATAATTCTCTTCCTACAGATCTGAACCCCCAAGTTATAAAAGAGCTCTGGAAAAGTTTGACACAGTTGTAAGATCTATTTCTCTTCTCACCAAAACAACTCCTTCATTGACTCTACTGCAACTGTAAAATGGAGTACTTAAGCTAACAAAGAAAGGTTTAACAACATTTATCATAATAACAAGCTTAAAAGACAAGTTAGCAGAATGCTAACCACTTTTTTTTTCTTAAGAAACAAAGAAAAGTTCCAGGAAATAGACGCATGGCCTCCAGAAGGACAAGGAGGGAAATAAAAGAAAGGGAAAGAAAATTCACTAGCTCTCTCAATAATTCTAATAATTCCAAGAAACAGCATTTGCAAGCAAATTCTGACCACATATTGCTATGTGAGAGTGTTGGCATGTGTTTCTTAGCACAATCTAGTCCTCAGTACAGTATCTGGAACATAGGACCTATATCCTTACCAACTAACTGATAGTCTTCATGGCCTTCTCCTCCAACTGTTTGTCTCAGTGTCAATCCTTGGTCACTATTCCTTCTACCTCCATTTTCTTAGCCCGTGCTTACCTTTTGAGTGACTTCATCTGTCTCTCCTCCTCCTCCTCCTCC
>NW_025340630.1:0-2383 GCF_016433145.1 Gracilinanus agilis | reverse complement strand
GAGAGAGGGGGGGGGAGGAGGTGGGGTATCATAAAAAGAAGAAAACTACCTCTTCTTCAGAGACCTGTTATGTGGAGATGGAAAGCATGGAATCCCTGCAAAGATACAGGGACAGCCTCACCCAGAATTCCAGGGGACCCCACTGGAGAACTTTAGGTGAGGCTGTCCCTGTATCTTTGCAGGGATTCCATGCTTTCCATCTCCACATAACAGACCATACAGGAAAAGTTAAAGATTCTGATAGAGAGATTTTTGAAGCATGGAAAAAAGATGAGAAACCTCACAACAGAAAGTCTCAATTGTTTCAACAATGTAAAAACTATGCAATTTTACTGAGGGAAAGAACTGGTGGATAAACTAGAGGCTTGAACAGATGAAAAATGGTTTGAAACTGCGTGAGGAGAATGTGCTCATTTGGACCAGTGAGCTATAGTGTTTGACCTAGCAATAAGGTCTTCACTTTCACTCTCAGACATCAGTCCAGACCCAAAGGTGTGACTCTGGACTAGGGCAAGCTTTGATGAGAATATGTTCAGAGACAGAGTAATGGAAAACACTGAGACAGGGAAACATAGGAGCTTAAATCTATTCTAGTAGATACTTGAAGAAAGTTCTTTTTTTAAAAAAAAAAAAAACCCTTACCTTCTGTGTCAGAATCAATACTGTGTATTGGTTCCAAGGCAGAAGAGTGGTAAGGGCTAGGCAATGGGGGTTAAGTGACTTGCCCAGGGTCACACAACTGGGAAGTGTCTGAGGCCAGATTTGAACGTAGGACTTCCCATCTCTAGGCCTGGCTCTCAATCCTCTGAGCTACCCAGCTGCCCCCATTGAACAAAGTTCTTAATGGTGCCTGGACCTGTGGCCAGTACCTCACCACAATATGTGCTCTGCAATATTAATTTGCCTATCAATCCATTAAAAATATTTAAGCACTCATTCTATGCCCACCTGTGTATCAGAGACAAGATAGGAATGAGACATGGTCTCCACTCTCTAAAAACTTACAGTCTATTTTAAGACAATGCAACTACAGAGCTATATCAAGGGCTACATCATTTGATCCTTACTGTTGTTTGTGTCTGTCTTACTCTCTCCATGTACCCTCCTCCATTTCCAATGACACAGACTGGTGGCACTTTTGGCCAAGTACAAGAACAGGAGAGGCAGTGACTACAGTAGAAGGATGCTAGGATCAAAGTCACAGAAGGATACAAGGGGGAAATAGTGATGCTATTCTTTGTCACTGCTGGCTACTAAGGGCACTTACCTTGCTTCGTGAACTGCTAGCCAGTAACAAGTCAAAAGAGATTGGGAAAAGCACTGGCTTTCACGAGTTCACGTTCACACTGGATCTCACATCCCATACCTTTTCTTAAGCCACGTTCCCAAGAGTTTTTGTGTCTTCCTATAAATATTGGCCTCCTAGAAATTTTAATTGAATATGGAGTAGGAACTAGGATGTTTTATCATTTATCTCCAACTCATGAGGGAACAGCCAGGAGGAACTAAACTGACTCAAGCTATACATTTCCAGTAATAGAGCAATCCCATGTGCTATGCAGGGTCTGACAGAGGCCGCAGGTGTGCAGCCTCTAGGTAGATATTATATTATGTATTTTTCATTGCTTTTATTGTTCCTCTGCTATTGTTCCTCTGTATGCTGTATACAGAAACCAAGAATGCTTGCATGTTCTATCAATAATCAACTGCATCACAGCAAGGTTATGTGACTAAGGCTTCCTGAAAAGTACCCGGTTCAAGAAAGAGGCAGGATTTGTCAGTTGGATGGATGAGGGCTTATGAGTTATTCTGATTGTATAAATTCCCCAATCCAAACACTCCCAGATAATGATTCAATGATACCCTCCAGAGAGGGGCAAAGCGAGGGTGAAGGTCATCAAAGATCTGAATCTCATAGAAAATGTTGAGTTTTCTCAGAACTTCTGCCCAGATTAGTGGAGATGCATAACCTCTGGGGTTAACATATGATAAACTTAGCTCCTAATCTTAATTCTTGAATAAGAGTAGGATAGAGATTAGAAGCATCATATGGAAGTCCAATTAGATTGAGTACATATGAGACCAGAGGAGTAATTGATCCCAGTAACTTTTCATGATCAATGAAAATTCATGGAAAACATTAAACTTGGAGCACCTAGGTGGCTCAATGGATAAAAAGTCAGGTCTGGAGTCAGAAAGGCCTGGGTTCAAATCTGGCCTCAGATACTCATAGCTAAGTAACCCTGGGCTAGTCACCTAAGCCTAATTGCCTAGCCCTTACCACTCTTCTGCCTTGAAACTGATATTTGGTATCAGTTCTAAGACAGAAGGCAAGGGTTTCAGAAGGAAGGAAGGAAGGAAGGAAGGAAGGAAGGAAGGAAGG
>NW_025340629.1:0-9164 GCF_016433145.1 Gracilinanus agilis | reverse complement strand
TATAAAATGGAACCGTGTGGTAAACTTGTAGGACACTCAGGATGGGCAGGCATGAATGAGTTGTGATCTACATCAGAGGGAATGGGTAAAATTACACATCCTAATAATATAAAAAATGAATAAATATGATGTCTCATCATCTTATACATTTGGCCTCTCTCTCTCTCCCCTTCTCTCTGACTGTCTCTCTCCTCCTATTTCTCCCTCTCTCCTTCCCTCCCTCCCTCTCTCTCTGTTTGTCTTTCTGTCTCCCATTTTCTCTCTCTTTCTCCCCTCCTCCTTCTCTCCTTCCCTCCCTCTCTGTCTCCCTTTCCCCCTCTGTTTCCCTCCCTCCTTTTCCCTCTCTTTCTCTCTCTCCCTCTCCTCCATCTCTCCTTCCCTTCCTCTCTCTCCCACCTCCTTTCTCTCCCTCTACCTCTGTCTCTCTCTCTCTCTTTCTCCTCCTTCCTCTCTCCTTCCCTCCCTGCCTCCTCTGTCTCTCTGTCTATCTCTCCTCCCTTTCTCTATAATACACAGATTAATTAATAAGCATTTTAAAAATTCACTACTTTCTCCAATGTTCATTTTTTAAAAGGATATCAAAACACAGTGTCGTGTACTCTAGCAAAACAAATTCCATTTTCAAAGAAGAATGCCCGGGCATTTTAAGTTCATCACCTCTGTCAGGAGGTGGTATTTTTCATCTTTATTTTTTCAGACTCATGGATTATCCTATTGATCAGAGTTCTAGTCTTTCAAAGTTGTTTTTCTTTATATTATTGTATAAATTATCTTTCTACTTCTGCTCAGTTCTTTCAGTTATCAATTCACAGAGGTTTTCCCCTGTTGCCTCTGAAACCATGTCATCATTTTTAATAGCTCAATTATATTCCATTCCTTTAATATACTACATTTTGTTTATTCATTCCCCAATTTACTCAGTCCTTGTCTCAAAACTAAGGCAACAGGAAGAGCTCAATCCACCTAGCTTGGTGGATTGAGAGCCAGACCTAGAGCCAGACCTCCCGGTCCTGGGTTCAAATAGGACCTCAGACACTTCCTTACTCTGTGACCCCGGGGAAGTCATTTCCCCCTCATTGCCTAACCTTTACTGATCTTCTGCCTTGGAAGCAGTACACAGTATTGACTCTAAGATGGTAGGTAAGGGTTAAAAAAGCAAACAAAAATAAACAACTATGGCAAAATCCTACCAAGTTGAATCATGAGCCCTGTAATGAGCTGGGTTTCTGCTGTCTGAGAATTATCCCAAATGAATGTGAAGAGGTTTCTTGCTGTTCATCATGTAGTAAATTAATTTCAGCCACAGCAGTTCATGAATGTTGTCTACTAAGGAGAGGACAGAGAAGCCACACTTAGATCACAGATCCTTGAAGTATCAAGTAAATGTCATATGATTCATTTCTTTGTTTATCTCTTCATATGTTTATGTCTTATCTCTGAAAAGCCAAGCTTCCTTCTAGGTGTGACAGCACCCACTGGGAGTCCCTTCTTCTGAGGCAGCTGAGGCTGTGGATGGCTTGAGTTTGGGGGTTCTGAGCTTCAGTAGGGGTGCCTACACTAATATGGCCGGTCCCTGGGAATGGAGGTTCACCAGGCTGCCTAAGGAGGAAGTGAATCATCCCAGGTTGGACAAATAGAGCAGGTTCAAGCTTCTAGGCTGATTAGTATTGGGATCATGCTGTGAGTGGCCCTTGGCTTTCCATCCTGGATGAGATTAGGGAGATTCCATCTCAAAAACAAAACAAAACAATAACAAAAATGAAATTCTTCCTGACGAGAGAGACTAAATTCTCTTTTTCTTTGCCTTTTCCTCAATGCTTTGCACTAGTTGTTCATTTTTTTTTTTTTTGGCGAATTGATTGGATCTGTTGCCAGCTAGCCAAGATTTTAAGCCCTTGCTGTTCACGCCTGTGTTATGCCTGGTTTTACCTGGTGCCCAGGCCAGCACTCTTCTCACTCGGTGAATGCACTGATAGAACTGAGAGCCAACGCTTTTTCTTCTGTGGCTCTCCTCTTTGACTGGTACTTTTAACCATGGGCAATCGAGATTTCTGGGCCTTTTACACTTTTAAAGAGAACATCTCTAGTGCTTAGCACAATACCTGGCACATAGTAGGCACTTAATAAATACTTATGGACTGCCTTTTCCAGGAAAATAATAAGAAGAAAACCTCAGTATCTAAGGCTAAATTGCCTGGTTTCCTTGAAAAGATTGGGCTAAATTATTGGCTTATAGCCTTTTGTGTACTTACATCTCTCCCAGTAGTTAGGACCACGCTGATCTTTTATCAAGCTCCAGAGGTTCCCAATCTATGGCTGTCCCAGAATAATGGGACCATATAAAGATTGGCTTCATTTAGACAAGAGTGACTGAACCTAATCCCCAGAGAAGAAAGCTGGTGCCAACTTCACTGATGCAGCTGATCTAGTAGGTAAACAGTGGCACCCAGTGCCCAAAGGTACCTCACTACAGCTTGAAGAAAGATTAGTTCCTTCACCATAAAGGGGCCTGTCAGCCCACTTCCTTCTGGTATGTGGGACCAGTTCTTTGACCAGACACCAGGATTTACCACTTCTGTAAATGCACTGAAGCCTGGAGCAAAAGCACTTGGGTCTGAGAGAAGCAGAAACTCCTGAGCTACACTGATTTTTCTATAATTGAATCATAGAAGGTTCCACACTTAGCCCCTTTCCTTTGGAGCAAACTATCTGGCTCAGTATGTTCAGATTGGTTTTGTGGTAGCTTCTCCTGCTGTTGTAGTTTAAGAAAAAAAGTGAAAATTTCCCCTAGGTTTCAAGTTTATTGAAATGATTCATTATTCTTTTTCAAGGAAGTGTGGTGTAGTGGAAAGAGCCTTACTAGGAAGCAGACCTGGGTCCTAGAACTGATTCTGTTACTCAAACATGCAAGGTACTAATCCTCTCTGCCTTTGTTTCCTTGTTTGCAAAATAGAATTGAAAACATTTTATTAGGCTTATTAGATCAGAGGATAAATGAATTGAATAGAGAGGAGTAGACTTGAAATCAAAACACCTGGGTTCAATTCCCACCTTGACATCTTAACTGTGTTTCTTAATGCCCCAGGCAACTAACTCTTTTATAACCTTCTAGATAGCCTAGAACCATATTGGCAAACCTATGGCATGCATGCTAGAGGGAGCAACTCCCTTCTCCATGTCCATGAATGCTTGAAGACATTTCTCACATCACCCACCCCTCTGCCCAGCAGCCCAATGGAAGCGCTCCCTCCCTCCCCTGTCTTGAGTAAAGTGGGGGCAGGGGGCCAGCTCATATGCAGCATGAGGGTTGCAATTTGGGCACTCGGTCTCTAAAAGGTTCACCATCACTGCCCTAGAAGGTATAGCTGCAGGTCTACCTGATGAATGTTGGTAAAAGGAATTTCCATACTGAGAGTTCTCTACATTGAAAATGAGTCAGGAACAAAAATTAAGTATAATAAATATAGTATTATTATATAATGTAACATACATAAATACATAAAATAAAGTTAGAGATCTGAGAGTCTTTAAAGTTCTATAAGAATTTATAGTTTGTAAATTTCAATTTTTAGTTCCAAATTCTCTCCCACCCACCCCCATTGAGAAGGTAAAAAAAAGAAAAATTATTATACATATGTAGAGACATACCAAACAAATGTCCACATTAGCCATATGACTATATAAGTTTAAGTTATATTACTTTGTTGAATGCAGCTAGCTATGAATTGATATCATTCTGACCTCAGAGCCATGAACCAGCTGAGGATGGTCAAACTGGTCCAAACCAGTGGGAAATTAATTCTATAGTTTCTTTGGATACTCTGTTGTTGTGTCTGAAGACCACTATTCTGGCCAGATGTCACAACTTCCCAAAATTCCTCTCATACCTTACTGTCTCAACTCCCTGGGACCTGCAGTTGCACTGTTCCAAGAGTTGTACCTCACTCTCTCAGCTTTGGTATTCTCTAAGAACTCCACACTCAATTCCATCCTCTAGCACACCAATATTTTAGAACTCTGGTGTCCCAAACTGTAATTCCTTTGCCTTGATTAAATAATCTTATTAGTGTAGCCCTTTGGAGTCTTTTTTTTAACATCAAAACTATGTATTGGTTGCAAGGCAGAAGGGCAATAAGAGCTAGGCAATGGGGTTAAGTGACTTGTTCAGGGTCACACAGCTAGGAGATATCTGAATCCAGATTTTAATCCGGGACCTCCCTGGTCCTGGGTCTCTGGTCTCTGGGCTTGGCTCTCAAGCCACTGAGTCACCCAGCTGCTCTTTGTAGTCTTTTATTTTAGGTTGATAACTCCATGATCCAATAGCCAATCAATCAGTCAGAGGCTATAGGATTGCCTCCAACAATCAAGGCAGAAAAGGGCAAAATTACTCAATGGCAGTTTTCTTGAGGTTTGTAGAGATACTATTCTATTACTCAACAAACTTTAGTGGGAAACTCATCATGGTGGTTCAAGCTTGTAATCCTTGCTGTAAGGAGAGGCTGGGGCTAGTAGATAGCCTCAGTTTGAGAGCTCTAAAGTACAGTATGACTAAAACTCATCCTTTGGATGCTTGAGGTCCAAAACCAATATGGTGAGCCCCCAGGAGCAGGGGACTGCCTAAAGAGGGATGAATAGGCCCAGATCTTAAATGGAGTGGATCAAAGTTTCCATACTGACCAAAAGTGGGGTTGGGCCAGTAAATGACTTCTAGACTGGGCAAGATAAAGAGAGCCAATCTCAAAATAGTAATCATCATTATCATCATCATCATCATCATCATCATCATCATCATCATCATCATCTTCAGTGGGTTCCTAATACTTTTAGCTTCAAATGCAAATTCCTTTTTTTGATACAGCTTCACAACATGGCTAGTGTTGAGTATGAATTAGGATAAGGACCGCTGTATGAATTACATATTTTAAAGCGTTAAAGCCAGGAAGTACACTGTACCTGATAGTGCCTGAAGTTTATTGAATTGAATTGGAAGTCTTAGACATAAGATTATAGATTATAGATTTTGAACTGGATGGGGGTTTCAGAAGTCACTAAATCTAACCTCCACATTTTATAGGTGCAGAAACTGAGGTCCAAGGAGTTTAGCCCAAATTTATGCAGTCACATTAGAGATGGGATTTGAACTCAGGTCCTAAGTTCCTTGACAGTAGATTGTTTTAGTCATTATATCTATCTCCCCAGATAAAATGCCTGGCACACAGGATGCACCTGACAAATGTTTGTTCACACTTGCCTAAATTCCAAAAATTGGAAATGAATTGGAAGTGCCATGTGTAGAAATTTTTAATACAATGAAAGCCCAGCCTCTGCCACAACAAATCCTTTATGTGTTTTCTACAGAAAATCAAACTGGTCTTCACAGCCTCAACATCTCCAGTTTTTTGATGATCAGCTTCCCTGAAGCTCTTCTTTTTTCTACTTCACCCCCCCCTTGCTGTTCTATGTAGTCACTTGGGCAAAGAAAATGCCTCCACCCATACCCACCTTCATCAATATGTATTTCAAGTTTTATTATTTCAATAGAAATGCTTTATTGTGATCTTAAGAAAACCTCCTCACCCTTCCATCATCATCAATCTTCTTTATAGCATATGACTTAGTTGAGACAAAGAAAATAATTGAATTTGTTTACTTACATAATGAACTTTTCAACTATTTATATCTTTGCAATTTTTTCTTGTGTTTTGCTATTGTATACACAAGATTTTGACACATATTCTTTTATTAATCACTGTAAAACTGCACGTCATATTGGAGACGAAGCATACTTTGCATGAATAGTCAATTTTTGAAAAGTCGATTTATGATTATGGCCCATAGTTTTCCAATGGTATTTAAATCAGGTTAGTGCTCAGGTCACTGTAGCAAGTTTATTTCCTCTCTTGGATAAATTTGATATTTTGTAACTTGTGGCATGGTTCAGATTATGTTGCTGAATTCTACCTATATTTGAGAATTTCTGTAATTCCAGAACAACTCTGCTTCTCATTATATCAATATATTTATAGAGTTTTCATTTTCTCAATGATGATAGCTATTAAAAGTTCACCCAGATTTCTTCTAACAAGTTCAGGTGAGATCTGGTGGTTTTGAAATAGCCTTGAATGAAAAAGTGAGTTTTATCTGTAAAAATGATCTCTTTTCAATCTTCAGTACTCCAGTCTTTGTATTGTCTTGCCTGTAACAAGTTTTTCTTTTCTTTCATAAATAGCAGCTACTTTTTAAAAACTGTCTTTTTTGCTGTTCTAACTTCAAGAACCTTATTCCGGACTTCCGGGTTAAGATGGCGGCAGAGTAAGAAGCAGCTCTTAACCTCTCCTGACCGAAACACACAAAACTCCTCAAGGGGACATAAAAACAAGTCCAGACGAACAGAGGAACCCCACAA
This sequence comes from Gracilinanus agilis, assembly GCF_016433145.1. NCBI lineage: Eukaryota > Metazoa > Chordata > Mammalia > Didelphimorphia > Didelphidae > Gracilinanus > Gracilinanus agilis. Next base: position 2,758 of record NW_025340629.1, on the reverse strand, counting down.
CAGGGTGCAGCGTGGAAGGTACGTGGAATCAGGACATTTCCATGCTATAAACGGGTGAAACAGCTCTCACTAAATCGCGGGCTGAGCAACCACCTCACCCCCACCCCCTCCACACACAACACCTATAGTGCCGAAGACAGCTAAAAAGAAATAGAGCAAGTTTGGGGCACCCATTGAGTCATTGGCAGCTCCGGGGCCTGTTCCTGAGAGCAGCAAGATTTAGGACCCCAAAAAGCTAAAAAAAAACACACAAACCTGAGCGCGGGAGCAGAACGCAGGCTCAGAGCGCAGGTGCGGGCGGAGGCGTGGGTGGAGGCAGACACAGCCACAAGCTAAAGCTCTGAAACCCTGAGTGGGGAACCAGTGCAGACGGGTATACAACTGTGGAAGCAGCGCCCTGAGACTTGTAAAGAAACCTCCGGTAGAGGATCAAGCAAGGGGGTGCACCAGGGTGCTTGACCATGGAAAAAACCAGAACTCAGACCTCAGGAGCCAAAAGACCGCAGAAAGACCCTGAGAGCGAGGATAAGCCTGAGAATCTGCTGGGCTAATGATGGCTACCCAGTCTCAGGAAGCTCAGAAGAGAAAGATTAACAAGAAAAAGAAGTCTTTAACACTCGACAACTTTTACACAGAGAAAATCCAGACAACCAAGCAAACAGATGAGGAGAACAAACAAGCATCCGGAACCTCCTCAAATAAGGAAAACTCCTCACAAGCTATGGAAGAGTTCAAAACTGAGATTTTGAGGAAAATGGAAGAGCTCTGGTAAGAAAATAACAGTTTAAAAGGTAGAATCTTCCAATTGGAAAGTGAGGCTCAGAAACCAAATGAACTGATAAGCAAATTGAACACCAGAAATGACCAGATTGAAAAGGAATACCAGAAGATTATGGCTGAAAACCAGAAGATTATAGCTGAAAACCAATCCCTAAAGGCTAGAATTGAGCAATTAGAAGCTAATGATCTCTCAAGACAACAAGAACAAATAAAACAAAGTCAAAAGACTGAAAAAATAGAAGGAAACATGAAATATCTCAATGAGAGAGTGACAGACCAAGAAAACCGGTCTAGAAGAGACAATTTGAGAATAATTGGTCTTCCAGAAAAACCAGAAATTAATAGAAACCTGGACTCCATACTAACAGAAATAATTCAGCAAAATTGCCCTGAAGTCCTACAACAAGAGGGCAATATAGACATTGAAAGGATTCATAGAACACCTGCGACATTCGATCAAGAAAAGAAAACACCCAGAAATGTAATTGCCAAATTCAAGAGTTTCCAAGCAAAAGAAAAAATCTTACAAGAAGCCAGAAAGAAACAATTCAAATATCAAGGAGCACCAATCAGGATCACACAGGATCTGGCAGCCTCCATGCTAAAAGATCGCAAGGCTTGGAATACAATATTCAGAAAGGCAAGAGAGCTGGGCCTGCAACCACGGATCAACTACCCATCAAAATTGACTATATATTTCCAGGGGAAAGTATGGGCATTCAACAAAATTGAAGAATTCCAGGTATTTGCACAGAAAAGACCAGGGCTAAGTGGAAAGTTTGATATCCAACCACAAAAATCGAGAGAAACATGAAAAGGTAAATAAGATACAGAGGGGAAAGAAAGAAAGCTTATAATTTTTAAATTTGCCTTTTTAAGGGCCTCAGTGAGATCTAATTATCTGTATTCCTATGTAGAGAAAGTTATGTATAATTCTCTGTAGTGAACTCTATTCACTATTATAGTATTCACTATTATAGTAATCAGAAGAATAATTCACAGGGTGAGGGTGGAACACTAAATAATCTAAGATGACATGGGGGATGGGAAAGAGGGGGTGAATAGCAGGGGATACCAAGAGAAACTTGAGCGAATAAGAAAAATAGGATATTCTATTACACACAAAGAGGGCATGGGAGGGAGAGGGGACAAATACTATTATAAGAAGGAGAGGAAGAGAGCATTAAGAGGTAATAATCAAACCTTACTCTCAGAGTAATCAACCCGGAGAGGGAAGAGTAGTTATACTATCCATTGGGACATAAAACTCTTATCTAACCCTTCTGAGACAGTTAGAAGGGATAAACCAAGGGGAGCAGGGGAGTGGGGAGGACAAAAAAAGGGAGGGGAGAAGGGGGAGGGAATTCATAAGGCCTTTAAAAACAAAAAGAGGGGGGAAAAATAAGGGTGGGGGTAGAAAGGGAAGTTAATCAAGGGAGGGGATAAGGGATAGCACCTCAATAGCAAACCACTGGTTTAAAAGGAAAAAAAGTATAAGGAAAAAGGGGGTAGGAATAGGGGAGGATTCGAAAATGTCAGCAAATGCACAATTGATGATTATAACTCTGAATGTGAATGGGATGAACTCGCTCATAAAATGGAAGCAAATAGCAGAGTGGATTAGAAACCAAAATCCCACCATATGTTGTCTACAAGAAACACATATGAGGTGGGTAGGCACACACAAGTTTAAGGTTCAGGGCTTGAGCAAAATCTTTTGGGCGTCAAATGAGAAAAAGAAGGCAGGAGTGGCTATTATGATTTCTGACAAAGCCAAAGTAAAAATAGATATGATTAAAAAAGACAGGGAAGGTCATTACATCCTGATTAAAGGCAGTATAAACAATGAGGAATTAACACTGCTCAATATGTATGCACCAAGTGGCATAGCACCCAAATTCATAAAGGAGAAACTGGCAGAGCTCAAGAAGGAAATAGATAGTAAAACCATACTAGTGGGAGATCTAAATATTCCTCT
>NW_025340628.1:0-6336 GCF_016433145.1 Gracilinanus agilis | reverse complement strand
GGTTTTCGGCCATAATCTTCTGGTTTTCGGCCATAATCTTCTGGTATTCCTTTTCAATCTGGTCATTTCTTGTGTTCAATTTGCTTATCAGTTCATTTGGTTTCTGAGCCTCGCTTTCCAGTTGCAAGATTCTACCTTTTAAACTGTTATTTTCTTGCCAGATCTCTTCCATTTTCCTCAAAATCTCAGTTTTGAACTCTTCCATAGCTTGTGAGGAGTTTTCCTTATTTGGGGAGGGTCTGGATGGTTGTTTGTTCTCCTCCTCTGTTTGCTCGGTTGTCTGGATTTTCTCTGTGTAAAAGCTGTCGAGTGTTAAAGACTTCTTTTTTTTGTTATTATTCTTTCTCTTCTGAACTTCCTGTGACTGATTAGCCATCATTAGCCCAGCAGCTTCTCAGGTTTATCCTCGCGCTAAGTGTCTGTCAGAGATCTATTGGCTCCTGAGGTCTGAGTTCTAGTTTTTTCCAAGGTCAAGCCCCCTGGTGGACTCCCTTGCTTGATCCTCTGCAGGAGGTTCCTTTACAAGTCTCAGGGAGCTACTTCCACAGTCGTATACCCGTCTGCACTGGTTCCCCACTTAGGCTTTAGTTCCTGGCTGTGTCTGCCTCCACCCACGCCTCCGCAGTGCCTGCGCTCTGCTCAGCCTGCGCTGTGCGCCCTGCGTCCTGCTCCCGCGCGCGCTCAGATTTCGGGTGCCTTTTTTGGCTTAATGGGGTCCTAAGTCTTGCTGCTCTCAGGAACAGGTCCCGGAGCTGCCAATGACTCGACGGGTGCCCCAAACTTGCTCTATTTCTTTTTAGCTGGCTTCAGAGCTACAGGTGTTGTGTGTGGAGGGGTTAGGGGTGGGGCGGTTGCTCAGCCCGCGATTTAGTGAGAGCCCTTTATAGCATGGAAATGCCTCGATTCCACGTACCTTCCACGCTGTGCCCTGTTGTGGGGTTCCTCCGTTCGTCTGGACTTGTTTTTATGTCCCCTTGAGGAGTTTTGTGTGTTTCGGTCAGGAGAGGTTAAGAGCTGCTTCTTACTCTGCCCCCATCTTAACCCGGAAACCTCCTTATTATTAATTTTAAGGCAGAAGGTAAAGGTTTTTTTTTAAGTAATTTTGGTTTGATTACATTAAATTAAAAAGGTTTTGTACAAATAAAATCAATGCAACCAAAATTAGAAGGGAAGCAACAAATTGGGGAAAAAAATCTTTATAACAAAAACCTCTGACAAAGGTCTAATTACTCAAATTTATAAGGAGCTAAATCAATGGTACAAAAAATCAAGCCATTCCCCAACTGATAAATGGCAAAGGACACAAATAGGCAGTTTTCAGATAAAGAAATCAAAACTATCAATAAGCACATGAAAGGGGGCAGCTGGGTAGCTCAGTGGAGTGAGAGCCAGGCCTAGAGACAGGAGGTCCTAGGTTCAAATCTGGCCTCAGCCACTTCCCAGCTGTGTGACCCTGGGCAAGTCACTTGACCCCCATTGCCCACCCTTAACACTCTTCCACCTATGAGACAATACACCGAAGTACAAGGGTTTAAAAAAAAAAGCACATGAAAAAGTATTCTAAATCTTTATAATCAGAAAAATGCACCTCAATGCAACTTTGAGGTAACACCTCACACCTAACAGACTGGCTAATATGACAGCAAAGGAAAGTAATAAATGTTGGGAGATGTGGCAAAATTGGGACATTAACACACTGCTGATGGAGTTGCAAATTGATCGAACCATTCTGGAAGGCAATTTAGAACTCTGCTCAAAGGGCATTAAAAGACTGACTGCCCTTTGATCCAGCCATACCACTACTGGGTTTATACTCCAAAGAGATAATAAGGAAAAAGACCCGTATGAAAATATTCATAGCCACGCTCTTTGTGGTGGCAAAAAATTGGAAAATGAGGGAATGTCCATCAATTGGGGAATGGCTGAACAAATTGTGGTATCTGACGGTGATGGAATATTATTGTGTTGAAAAGAATAATGAACTGCAGGAATTCCATGTGAACTGGAAAGACTTCCAGGAACTGATGCAGAGTGAAAGGAGCAGAGCCAGGAGAACACTGTACACAGAGACTGATACACTGCAGTACAATCGAATGTAATGGACTTTTCTACTAGTAGCAATGCAATGACCCAGAACAATTCTGAGGGACTTAGAAAGAATGCTATCTACATCTAGAGAAAGAACCATGGGAAAAGAAACGCAGAAGAAAAACACATGATCAATCATGTGGTTCAATGGAGATACAATTGGGGATGTTGACTTTAAAAGATCACTCTATTGCAAATATTAATAATATGGAAATAGATTTTGAACAATGATACATGTATAGACCAGTGGAATTTACCATCAGCTCTGGGAGTGGGGAGGGAGGAGAGAAGGGAAAGAACATGAAGCATGTAACCATGGAAAAATATTCTAAATTAAATAATTAAATAAAAGATTTTAAAATAGTTTGGGATGAAGAACTCTAATAGTTGGGAGCATCAAGGAGGCTTCCTGTAGAAAGGCATATTTAAGCTTCATCTTGAAGAGGGATTCTATGAGACAAGAGGAAAGGAGAAGGTGCATTCCAGGATAAATTGTATGATATTGACTGAACAGAGTAAATGATCTAAACAGATCAATAACAGCACAGCTGGAGGAGAAAGTTTCATTGAGGAGGTAGAATTTGAGTGTGTGTTGAAGAATGGATAGAATTCTGACAGATAGAAGGGAAAGAGGTATGCATTTCAGGCAGCTATATAGAATAAGCCAAGGCAAGAAAGTGAAAATAAGCATGAATTGTTTGGGGAACAGTGAGGAGGCTACAAGATAGTGTATTAAAGGACCAGAACAACCAGATGAGGGACCTTTCCCTACCAGTATAAGAGATTCCTTTTTCTGCAATTTACAGTCTTACTTGCCAAAAGTATTAGCATCAAAAGATGGCAACCTGCCTGAGTGCTGCCAGGAACTGATTAAAATGTTATTGTAAAATATTAACAAAGTAAAAAATATATATAATGAAAGAAAATACTACATTTTTAAACTAAGTCAAAATACAGCAGCATAGATCCTTATGTATGAATTGCAGGCTCCCTTTTTTTTATTTTAAATTTATTTGTTTGCTTGTTACATTAAAATACCTAAGTTAACTCCCTTCCTCTTCACACTAAAGAAGGTATCGTCTGACAAAAAAATATATGTACATATAAAATTATGTCTTACTTATTTCTAATTATCAGCTCTTTTTCTGGAAGTAGACATATACAAGTTAATCTTCAAATAATATTTCTGTTGCTGTAGATAATGCATTCTTGGTTCTCTCTTCATTATCCCATGTAGGTCTTTCCATGGGTTTTTAAAAAATTAACCTGCTTGTTATTTATTACAGTGCAGAAGTACTCCATCACAATAATGCCACGACTTTGTTAGCCATTCTACAATTAATGGGCATCTCCTCAATTTACAGTACTTTGCCACCACAAAGAGAGCTACTATAAATATTTTAGAACATTTAAATTCTTTGCCTTTTTCTTTAATCGACTTAGGAAATAAAACTAATAGGTGCACTACTAGGTCTAAAGATATATACAGTTTTATAACTCTGTGGGCATAATTCCAAATTGCTCAACCATTTTGGTTGGGGTCAGTTCCACCAACATTGTATTAGTATCCCCATTTTTCCATATCCTCTCTAACACTTGTCATTTTGCCCTTTTATCATTTTATATTTATATTTATATTTTATATATATATTTTTTATCTTTGATTTCTTTATCCAAAAACTGCTCAAATCTTTTGCCTAATTATCAATTGGAGTATGCCACATATTCTTAGAAATTTGACAATGCTCTCTAAATAATTTGGATGTGAGAACTCTATTCAAGAAACTGTCTATAATTTTTTCCCAACTTACTGCCTTCCTTCTAATCTTCGCTATGTTGGTTTTACTGTACAAAGCCCTTTTAATTTAATGTATTTGAGAAGATTCAAGAAGAGATAGTAAGAAACAACCCATTTAAAATAACCATAAATAGAATAAAATACCCAGGAGTATACCTGTTCAAGCTCAGGAACTATAGGACATAAGTATAAAGCACTTTTTATATTGGTGATGGCAAACCCATGACACACGTGTCAGCACTGACACATGTAGCCTTTTCAATGACATGCAGCCGCATACAGAGAAGTATGGGGCCACATGCCAAGGATGAAACATTTACTGTAGTGTAGTGTAGACACTCTATGCACTATAGATGGCAACTCTACCTATATAAATTTATCTATTTTGTTTTATTAAATTGTTATATATTACAATTATACATGTTTTATATTTAAACTATACATATCATGAAATTATGGTGTTTTTTTCTTGAGGTGACACACCACTCGAGTTATGTTCAGCTTTTTGGTGAATTTTGACACACCAAGCTCAAAAGGTTGCCCATCACTGTTTTATACAAATAAAGTCATATTTAAATAACTGGAGAAATATTCATTGTTCATGGTTGGACAAAGCCAATATAATTAAGTGACAATCTAACCTAAACCAATTTACTTATTCAATACCATCCCAATTAAATTACCAAAAAATTAGAAAAAATAATAAAAGTCATTTGGAAGAATAAAAAGTCAAAAATATCAGATGTAAAATAAAAAGAGCTGGCAATAACAGACTTTAAACTATATTACAAAGCAATAATTATCAAAACTATCTGGTACTGGATAAGAAATAGAAAAGTAAATCAATGGAACAGAATAAACATATAACAGAACCATAAAAGATTGTAGTAACCTTATATTTGATAAAAGTAAAGATCCAGCCTTTGGGGATAAGCATTCAGACAGAAATATAGACTCTTCGAATTTGACACTACTAGCATAGAGCACTGAGAATTAGGTGTCAGAGGTGGAACTTGAACTTGAACTTGAACCCAGATTTTCCTGCCTTCAAAGCCCATCTACTGGAGAGTAGTGTGAGAAAAAGAGTTGAACAAAGTGAGTCAAGATTATATTGAGCCTTTAAAACTAGGCAAAAGAGTTTATAAATAAAGCAGTATAGAACCATTGTAATAAGTTTTGTAAGGTACACTGACCCCACCCAAACATGTCCCAGAAATTTTAAATTAAATCTCTGATAAATTTTCTCTCTTTCCATTTGCTTCTTTTCTCTTATAAGTTTTGACTAGCAAAAAAAAAATTCATTCATTCAAAGTTCTAATTATTGGATTGTGGTTAATCTCTTAGATCCAGAACCCAAGTATTACTTAATAATAATTACAATTAATTTTTAAGTTATGTGTTTTTTTTGTTTTTGTTTTTGTTGTTATTCCAGAATTTTCAACTGTAATTCAAAGTTTTAGAGAAGTCTTAGTTTCTGGGGCACTTGGTTTGTCTTTAGTCACTCAGTACATTTCAGAGACAGGTCAAGAACCCAAGTTTTTCTGTCTCCAATGCCCACATTCCATCCACTACACCAGTGATGGGCAAACTTTTTAAAGAGAGGGCCAAAGGAAAGGAAATGCTCATCTGTCAGTCTGTTTCTAAGGCAACTCTTTCTAAATTTCATTGTATTGTATCCTACTCATTGTATTCGTCAGATTAGGAATAATGTCCCCTCATGGATAGAACATTTCAGGGGATCATCTCTGGCCTGCAGGCCGTAGTTTGCCCATCACTGCATTACATCATGTTGCCTGTAATATGTTCATAATAACTGATCTGTTGGTGAAGAATAATAATCACTGTTTATAATAAATTGTTAATATATCTCTTCATGAATGGAAATTCCACTGATTTCTAAGAAAAAAAATTATTTCCTACCCTCTTCTAATCCACATCATTATACCAAAATCAAAGCACATTTAAATGTCTCCATTAAAGAAATCTTAACACTTTCCATTTCCATTGTTTAAAATTTAATATAGATTAATTTTTAAAGCTGCATTTTTTTAAGAAGTTCTATTTAGAGATTTCCACGTGCCTATCAGAAAAGCTTTGGAGTAAAGTGGGATAAGTTTTAAAGATCATAAAATACCAATATTAAGCTTCAAAAATTTTAAATTAAGAAAAAATGTGATAGTGAAATTGTCTTTTTCTCCTAACTTTCAGCTGTCAAAAGAAAATTATTAAAATCATAGGATAAGAACTTTGGAACTAGAAGAGGTCTAAACACTTTTACTTCACAACTGGAGATGTCTCTATGTTGTTAATGTAAGTAACCACAAATTCAGAAAATAAATAAATATGATTTAACTATATCAATCTAAAAAAAACATCTAAAAGCTTAACAATTAAACTTTATTACTGAGTTAATATATTATATATAGTATATCATACATACTATATTATAT
>NW_025340627.1:0-2699 GCF_016433145.1 Gracilinanus agilis | reverse complement strand
GATGTGTATTTCCACTGGTTTTAACATGTGTCATTGATCAAGACCTATTTCCAAATTGTTGGTAGTTGCATTTGTGTGGTAGTTTCAAGTCTACATCCCTAAACATGTCTGCCTCAACCCATGTGTTCAAGCAGTTGTTTTTCTTCTGTTTCCACTCCTGCAGATCTTCCTCTGAAAGTGGGTAGTGTTCTTTTCCATAAATCCCTCAGAATTTTCCCGAGTCATTGCATCGCTGCTAGTACAGCAGTCCATTACATTCTATTTTACCACAGCCTCTGTGTACAGTGTTCTTCTGGCTCTGCTCCTTTCACTCTGCATCAGTTCCTGGAGGTCTTTCCAGTTCACATGGAATTCCTCCAGTTTATTATTCCTTTGAGCACAATAGTATTCAACAGTAGATACCACAATTTGTTCAGCCATTCCACAATTGAAAGGCATACCCTCATTTTCCAGTTTTTTGCCACCACAAAAAGCGCAGCTATAAATATTTTCACCTAAATGAGTTTTAAAGGAAGAAAAATATCCTGAAACTTAGAGATGAGGAAAAGGGGTGGGGAAGGAATAAGCATTAATCTAGCTCTTACTATGTACTATGTACAAATATTCTGTCTTTTGATCCTCACCACAACCCTATGAGATAGATGCTGTTATTATTTTCATGTTTACAGATTAGGAAACTTAGGCAGTCAGAGGTTAAGTGACTTGTTCAGGGTCATACAACTACTAAGTATCTGAGACCAGGTTTTCTTGATTCCAGGGCTAGTGCTTTCTCTACTGAACCATCTATATGAGTAAATGCATTCTGATGGTGTCTGTGAGCAAACAGGCATTTCTAAGCCCTTATGTACTAGGCACTATGTTAAGAGACAAAAACGTGGTCCCTCAAGGAGCTTACAATCTAATGGGGGAAAGAATATGAAAATAACTATGCACATGGGAGTTACATATCTATATATCAGAGGGCATATATGCATACACACACACACATATGGTACAGAAGCAAAAGGTCTGTCAGGTTCAGGGAACAGCTAGTAGACTTATTAATGCTAGAATATAGGGTGCATGGAGTAGGGTAATAGAGTCATCATCATCCAGGCTGTTTTGCTGCTGTCCTCTGTGCCCTAGATTTAAGACAGCTTGCAAGATAGCCTATGGCACAAGACTTCCCCAGGTATAGAAAAAACAAAAAGAGCCCAAAGATATATTGAGAAAATCACCCAGGAACACTAGATGCCCAGAGCCATTCTGGTTTGCCATCAAGAAGTCTCACTTGGCTTTTGTCCTTCTTCCTTTTAATCCATGTAATTATACAATTTGTAATGTGATGGGCAAATCTAAAACCCATCTGAGTTTCTGTTCCTCATTTCTGGCAGCCTCAGAGATTGGAAGTAAGACTACTGTGATCTCTACAATTTTACAATATTTGTCTTCTTGTAGATCTTTAACCATGACCATCCATCTCCTGACTCCATGCCTGCTGACTGGCTGCCTCTATACCTGAAATGTCATTTCTCTTTATGTCTTCTGCTTAGTTTCTTTGCTTCTTTTCGAGACAGCTCAAATCCTACCTTCATGATGCCAGGTCAAGTCTTCTAGTTCTTGCCTTGGAAGGGTCTTGATCTTGAGACTTGGAGTGAGGATGCCTGGGAAGAAGCTGAGGGGCTCGGTCTGTCTGGAATATTTTGATTCCTTTGACTCCATTTGCTCTTTTCCAGTTCATTTACAGCTCTAAGACACCACCCTGCCACCTCTTACGCTGGGATCCAGTGACACTGGCCTCCTGGCTATTCCAGGAATAGACTCTCCACTCTTTTTCTGTCCCACATTCCTCGAATTCTCTTCTTTCTCAACTGTGTCTATTGCCTTCTCTGGCTTCCTTTAAGTCCCAACTAAAATCTCATCGTCCACAGGAAGCCTTTCCCTTTCCTTAGAATTAAGAAGTCTTAATTCTAGTGCCTTCCTCTCCTAATTATTTCTTATTTATTCTGTATATAGCTTGTCTCTACATATCTTGCTTGTTGTCTTCCACTAGATAATGAGCTCCTGTTGGAAAGAGACTATCTTTTGCCTCTTGCCTCTTTTTGCAGCCCCTGTGCTAGTTCTTAGGACATAGGAGATACCTAACTAATATTTATTGACTGACTGATAAATCTAACCAACACAGAGAATAATCTGACATTATAGTAAGTGTATCTTTCGGCACTCGCAGTCTCCCACCTTAGCAAAGAAGGTGAGGGAAAAGCCACACACTATTTTTTTAAAGTTCAAAATTTAAAAAAACTCTAAAATTAAAAAATATATATTTATGTTCTGTGAGTTCACTTTTGATTGGACAATGCAACATCTGGGTAAGTGAACAACGGGATGGTCTGGTTGTTACAGTCCAGAGATAGTCTAGCTTGATGAGCTGTTTAGTTGGTTTAAAAAGATCTTCTTAAAAGAGATCTTCTTCACATTAAGAGAATATTCTAAAAATGCTTTTAAGAGTGATTATAAATTGAAAGAGTTTGCAAATGCTAGATTTAAATCCAGAAAAGAAGATTTGCCCAGCTGAAGAGTGGTAAAAACCAGCATGTGAGTATTGAACCTCACAAAAGCAGCAGTTTTGTGTAGTGCTTGTTTTTTTTTTTTTTTTTTTTTAAACCCTTAACTTCTGTGTATTGGCTACTTGGTGGAAGAGTGGTAAGGGTGGGCAATGG
>NW_025340626.1:0-3313 GCF_016433145.1 Gracilinanus agilis | reverse complement strand
TTCCTTCCCATCCCCTCTCCCTCCCTGAGTCATTAAGCAATCTGATACAGATTTTACATGTGTGATCATGTAAAAAAATTTTCCACATTAAATGGATAAAAAAAAAAAGTTGGAGGTATATGTTAAAATGAACTTAAATGGAAGTGCAGCTGGGTGGCTCAGTGGATTGAGAGCCAGGCCCAGAGACAGGAGGTTCTGGGTTCAAAATTTGACCTCAGGTACTTCCTAGGTGTGTGATCCTGGACAAGTCACTTAATTTCCATTGTCTAGCCTTCTAGCCTGTATTGTCTGTACTTCTGTTTTGTAACAAATACACAGTATTGATCCTAAGACAGATGATAAGGGTTTTTAATTTAAGAAAAAAACTAACTTAAATGATTCTATACGCAACACTAGAATACAGTTTGTTCCTAGTAAAAACAATTTTCAGATTTGTATAAAGAGGGTTTTTATCTGTCTGGTCATGGCACTACAAAAACTAGGATTGGAAGAGGATTTCTGGGATCCACAAAGGTGGAAATCAAGGGTGTTTAGAAGAAATCAAATTGATGGGATGGGTACCAAATGAGATAAATGGTTAGAGGGATTATATTTCTAAAAATACACGAGGCCAGCAAGGGTGACTCTTCACATGCAAAGATTATTTGTCCAAGTCAATTTCACTATATTCAGCTAATGCGTAATTAAGAACATCCATTCTTCAACCATATTAGTTGACAGGAATATTCAGTTCCAACAATTTTAAACTACTTGTTGCACATGTTAAATAAAATGTCTATTTTATATTAAGTATTCCACATAGTTTTACCAGCGTTATTTAATAAATATTGTTTGATTTAAAAAAAAAAGATAGACCCACAGTGGCAAAGAAATGAGGATAACCCCCCCCACCCAGTTCAACCCCTTCATTTTACAGGTGAGGAAACTGACACCCAGAGAAGTGAAGGGATTTACTCAAGGTCACAAAGCTTGTAAGAATGACAACTATTGACTCCAAAGCATCTCTCTCTGTATGGTGCTGGCAATGTAGCAAAATTTTCTTTTGAAATCCCTGCTCTGAAAAAGAAATCTTAAGTATCGATTTGGTTTAGAAATCTGTCATCAGACTAATGCTCTGTATCTCCCAAAGAGAACTTTTAAAAAATTATGCTTTGGGGACAGCTGGGTAGCTCAGTGGATTGAGAGCCAGGCCTAGAGATGGGAGGTCCTAGGTTCAAATCCGGCCTCAGACACTTCCCAGCTGTGTGACCCTGGGCAAGTCACTTGACCCCCATTGCCTACCCTTACCACTCTTCCACCTAGGAGCCAATACACAGAAGTTAAGGGTTTAAAATTTTAAAAAATTATGCTTTATTTGAACATTCATTGTTTTCAAATTTTTGAGTTCCAAATTCTCTTCCTCTTCCCAGCAAAATGCTATCAATTATGCATGTGAACCTACAAATGTAACGTTGTCTATAACAAAAAAAACTGCCCCCTGGGAAATGACTACTTGCCTCTCTGGGCCAATCTCCCACTTCCAAGGAGTTCTTACATACTTTCTCTCACTGGATCCTTAGACCTGGATCAGGACCAGCATTATCATGAAATCCTAAGAGAAGCCCACAGGTCTAAATCCCTTTCAAAGTGATTCTAGGGAACAGCTGGTTGGCTCAGTGGATTAAGAGCCAGGCCTGGAGACTCTGTGTTCAAATGTGGCCTCAGACACTTCCTAGCGGGGTGACCCTGGGCAAGTCACTTACCCCCCATTGCCTAGCCCTTACCACTCTTCTGCCTTGGAACCAATACACAGTATTGATTGTAAGATGAAAGGTGAGGGTTTTAAGAAACAAATAAATAAATAAAGTTATTCTAATTCTTTTATTGCTAATTCAAAGAAAAAAACAGAACTGAGAAGAGGAGGCAGGTATCCACTCATCACTTCCAAGTATGCTTGGCAGACAAGTTTATTATTCCCTAGCTTTCATGAACCAATGAACCAAGTCCCATTATCTGAGAGCATTAACACCAGTTTTAACACAAGTCACAATAGTGGTCTAATAGAGCATCCTTGATTTCTTCTCCAGATCATTTTACAGATGAGGAAACTGAGGCAAACAGGGTTAAGTGACTCATCTAGGTCACACAACTAGTCTGAGTTTGGATTTGAACTCAGGAAGATGAATCTTCCTGACTCTGGGCCCAGCACTCTGTCTAGTACATTCCACCTAGCTTCCTTATTAGCTGTACTATTATAATTTATAATATGTAATTTATAGATAGAAGAATCTAGTCTCATAGAGGTTGAGTGACTTGTCTATGGTCACCCAGCTAGTAAATGACTGTCAGGTTGCAAATTCAACTGACTCTAAGTTCACAGCTCTGCTCCTGTAGCATACTGATGCTTGAAAGTAAATGAAGGGAAATATAAAAGGAGCTAAATCAATTGTACAAAAAAATCAAGCCATTCCCCAAATGATAAATGGCCAAAGGACATGAATAGGCAATTCTCAGATAAAGAAATCAAAACTATCGATAAGCACATGAGAAAGTGTTCTAAATCTCTAATAATTAGAGAAATGCAAATCAAAACAACTCTGAGGTAGCACCTCACGCCTAGTAGATTGGCTAATATGACAGCAAAGGAAAATAATAAATGTTGGAGGGGATGTGGCAAAATTGGGACATTCATGCATTGTTGGTGGAGTTGTGAATTGATCCAACCATTCTGGATGGCAATTTGGAACTATGCCCAAAGAGCGCTAAAAGACCGCCTACCCTTTGATCCAGCCATAGCATTGTTGGGTTTGTACCCCAAAGAAATCATAGATAAGCAGACTTGTACAAAAATATTTATAGCCGTGTTTTTTGTGGTGGCAAAAAACTGGAAAACGAGGGTATGCCCTTCTATTGGGGAATGGCTGAACAAATTGTGGTATCTGCTGGTGATGGAATACTATTGTGCTCAAAGGAATAATAAACTGGAGGAATTCCATGTGAACTGGAATGACCTCCAGGAATTGATGCAGAGTGAAAGGAGCAGAGCCAGACGAACATTATACACAGAGATTGATACACTGTGGTACAATCAAATGTAATGGACGTCTGTACCAGCAGCAATGCAATGACCCAGGACAATTCTGAGGGATTTATGGAAAAGAACGCTACCTACATTCAGAGAAAGAACTACAGGAGTGGAAACACAGAAGAAAAACAACTGCTTGAACACATGGGTTGAAGTGGACACAATTTGGATGTAGATTCTCAATGACCACCCTAGCACAATTATCAATAATATGGAAATAGGTCTTGATTGATGACACAGGAAGAAACC
>NW_025340625.1:0-1653 GCF_016433145.1 Gracilinanus agilis | reverse complement strand
CTCTCTCTCTCTCTCTCTCTCTCTCTCTCTCTCTCTCTCCCTCTCTCTCTCTCTCTTTCTCTGTCTTTGTCTCTCTCTCTCTCTCTCCCTCCCTCTCCCTCTCTCTTTCTCCCTCTCCAAAAGTTTCAATGGCTCTCTTTTGCCTGCAGAATGAAGCTCAGATGTTTATGACCCTCCCAACCTATCTCATCAGCCACATCTCTCAGTACTCAATTTTATGTCCTTACACTCTAGCCTGGTCCTTCTCCTCACTGCTCTCTGAACATGCCTCATGCTTTAATGATTACATCCCTTAAATGACCTCCCATTTCGTCTTCATCTTCTAGTCCTGTCCACCCTTTGAGGCCCAGCTCAAGACCTTCCTCCACAAAGTCTCTCTTGATCACCACAAGGTACAGTTAGTTCAGGTTCATGTTAGGAAGAGAGTTGGGTACAGATTAGAGTCGAGGTCAGAGTTAGGACTATGATAATGGCTAAAATCAAACCCAGGGAGGTAACACCCACAGGCTGCGTCTGGAGAACATCTTGCAGGGAGTCCAGGGCCTCCACTGCCACTGGATGACATCGGGTGGTGGTGCCCCATACACAGTACAGGTGAGGGCCTGGCGACTGTGGCGGGAATAGATGCTGGGCGAAGATGCTTCCTTCTCAAGGATGTGGGGAGGAACTGTGAACAAAAGAACAGAGACATGGATGCAGGTGTCATGGACAGCTACAGGCCTACCTAAGTGGCTTGGGCTACCTCCCTTCCTCTGCTCATCTTCAGCCTTTCCCCTATAATTCTCCCTGCCATGGAGGGGTTGGCTGGCCTGAGGACTCCCAAAAGCCAGGCAGGAGTGGTCTCAGGGCCCACTTAGTCTTGGATGTGTGTATGTGTGTGCAGGTGTGTGTGTATGTGTGTGTGTTTGGGGAGGGCAGAATCTGACTCCAGCTCTGACCCATACTCCTTTGGGATTGTTCCCCCATCAAATGTCACCCCAATTCCTGACCTCTATTCCTGCCATCTTCAGCTCCTCTTATACCATCTTTTCTTCCATTGCCCTGTTAGATCTTGTCTCCTTGGGCTGCATTTTTCCCCAGAGTCCTCACCCCAGCCTCTCCCTGTCCCTTATCTACCATCCATTCCCCTGCCCAAGTTTGCTTTACCCCATGTTGGGCTGGTTCGATCCTTCTCCCTTAGCTCTTACCATTCACTACCAGCTCCAGGCTGATTTCACGTCTCAGGCCAGCCTGTCTGTTCCATAGTGCCAGGGTATAGGTGCCCGCATTCTGCTCTGTCACCTCTTTGATTACTACTGCATGTAGAGATTGGCGCCCAGAGACAGGCTTCCCATCCTTGTACCTGGAGGCACAGGAAGCTTGATCCTATACCTGCTGGTATTAGAGTCTCCCCCTCCCCACTCCTTGCTTCTGCAAGGGTCATACTGAGGATGGTACTAGATTGGACTGAGGGGAACCAGAGGATCACATTAAGAGGGGAGGGGAGATAGATAGATAGATAGATAGATAGATAGATAGATAGATAGATAGATAGATAGAAACAGGGAGAAAAAAAGGGGGGGAAGAAAGAGAGACAGAAAGAGAGAGAGAAAGAGAAAGAGAGAGAGAGAGAGAGAGAGAGAGAAAGAGAAAGAGAGAGAGAGAGAGAGAGAG
>NW_025340624.1:0-1113 GCF_016433145.1 Gracilinanus agilis | reverse complement strand
AGGACTTCAGGGCAATTTTGCTGAATAATTTCTTTTAGTATGGAGTCCAGGTTTCTATTAATTTCTGGTTTTTCTGGAAGACCAATTATTCTCAAATTGTCTCTTCTAGACCGGTTTTCTTGGTCTGTCACTCTCTCATTGAGATATTTCATGTTTCCTTCTATTTTTTCAGCCTTTTGACTTTGTTTTATTTGTTCTTGTTGTCTTGAGAGATCATTAGCTTCTACTTGCTCAATTCTAGCCTTTAGGGATTGATTTTTGGCTATTATCTTTTGGTTTTCGGCCATAATCTTCTGGTTTTCGGCCATAATCTTCTGGTTTTCGGCCATAATCTTCTGGTATTCCTTTTCAATCTGGTCATTTCTGGTGTTCAATTGCAAGATTCTACCTTTTAAACAGTTATTTTCTTGCCAGATTCCATTTTCCTCAAAATCTCAGTTTTGAACTCTTCCATAGCTTGTGAGGAGTTTTCCTTATTTGAGGAGGGTCCAGATGCTTGTTTGTTCACCTCCTCTGTTTGCTCGGTTGTCTGATTTTCTCTGTGTAAAAGTTGTCGAGTGTTAAAGACTTCTTTTTCTTGTTGTTATTCTTTCTCTTCTGAGCTTCCTGAGACTGGGTAGCCATCATTAGCCCAGCAGCTTCTCAGCTTTATCCTCGCGCTCAGTGTCTGTCCGCAGTCTATTGGCTCCTGAGGTCTGAGTTCTGGTTTTTTCCAAGGTCAAGCCCCCTGGTGGACCCCCTTGCTTGATCCTCTGCAGGAGGTTCCTTTACAAGTCTCAGGGCGCTGCTTCCACAGTCGTATACCTGTCTGCACTGGTTCCCCACTCAGGTTTTCAGAGCTTTAGTTCCTGGCTGTGTCTGCCTCCACCCACGCCTCCACCCGTGCCTGTGCTCTCAGCCCACGCTCTGCGCCCAGCGTCCACTCTCTGCTCCCACGCTCAGATTTCGGGTGCGTTCTTTGGCTTATTGGGGTCCTAAATCTTGCTGCTCTCAGGAACAGGCCCCGGAGCTCCCAATGACTCGATGGGTGCCCCAAACTTGCTCTATTTCTTTTTAGCTGTCTTCGGCGCTATAGATGTTGTGTGTGGAGGGGGTGGGGGTGGGGTGGTTGCT
>NW_025340623.1:0-2764 GCF_016433145.1 Gracilinanus agilis | reverse complement strand
GAGAGAGAGAGAGAGAGAGAGAGAGAGAGAGAGAGAGAGAGATTAGCATAGCATTCCAATAATTCTTATGACTTTAGTTTAGTCTCATGAAGGATGGTTTTGTGGAACCCAATGCTTGTGAAATACAATCTCTGTGTGATCTCTAATCACATAAGGGAAAAGCCAGAATGTACCCAGAAGAGAAGATTATGTTCCAGCCTACTCGGTGTTATCAGGTCAAGCCCAGCTCCTTTCTTCTTCTTTAGGAAGGGATTAGAATCCTGTTGTGTTGATGCTGAACTTTAATCCTCTCTTCCCTTCTGAGCTGTAAAAATGGAAGATGTGAGACTTGTACATATTGGCCATCTGCCATAAAGTATTTCTTGACACTGAATTTCCATCACAGAGATGAAATAATTTTGGACTTCTTGGAAGAATGGCATTATTCCAATACAATGTGTATATAAATTACAGTCCTAAGAAAGAGAAAAGATGCTCACCGTTGAAACATAGAAAAGAGAGATGCATGAGTGCCAAGTGATAGACAGTACCTTTGTGGCTCTGTTTCTGTGTGGAAATTGATGAGATCAAGAAGCTTGCATTCCACCACACAAATGTCCTTAAATCTCAGGCTATAAGCTATTAAGTGTTTCAATATTGTTGTTTAGATTATCTCATGGCAGCAAAGCTATCCTATCAGGTTTCAAATGGTTCCTATCAACAGTTTTGTTTTCATTTTTCGAAATCATTTATAAATGGAATACATTTGGCAAAACTCTTCATTAAAATGATAGTAGAATTCAGGGACCTCTAATTAAAATATCTTCCATCTTGAGCAATAACTTTAATGAAAAGATTATGATACTTCAGTGGTTTGCGGTTTTGTCTGCTCTCAACTCAAAGCATGAGTCTTCTATAGCTTTGTAGATGGACTTTGAAAAGAAATCTGGGTTCAAATACTATGTCTTCTACTTACTAACAGTGTGATTTACCAAATCACCTAACTTTATCAACTTCCATTTTCTTCTTCTATAAAAAAAGGAAAATAATACCTGCAAAACCAAGTTTACTATTGTGGCTATCATGGGGCTCAAAATGAAATAATGTACATAAACTGCTGTATAAATGTCAAACTAGAAGATGGACTCAGCCTAGGAAATTTACAATAGCATGAAAACATTTAGACAAAAATCAGTAGCCAGATGATTTAATAAGCACCAGTAAAATTATTAGGTAGGAAGACTAAGGTAATACAAGACATATATGTTCAAATATAACTACATACTGATATGGAAGAAGTTTTATTCCTGATGAACATAAATTATCCTTTTATGTCTTATCTTCAAGGATTAGCAAATTGTACATATATTGAAATTTTTGTTCTCATATTAATTATTTGTTTGGTCAGTAGTTTTCATCAATTAGCATAGGATATTACATCCAATATGTCTCTAGAATTCCCCATCACTCTAAATATATGATTTCCTGAATCTGGCACAGTAGTAAATTATGCATGTATTTATTCTTTTGTTCTCAGAGCTAGATTTTATTTCAATTTATTTTTTGTTCTTTTTATATGTTAGGATTACCTACTCATAAGAAGTCAGTAGACAAACTATTAGGAAAAGAGCACAAGAGCAAAGGCACAATCTTTTCATTCTAAGGGACATTAAATATTTTCCTTAAAAGTAACAGGTATTAATACTACCAATGTAAGCTATTCAGTGAGATATAATAACAATTTAACTCAATCAAGAAAGTTCTGTGAAAGGTTGATTAGAGATCGTGAGGAATAACTTGTTAAAAGCCATATTTTCCTTTAAGGTACATTCCATGTTCCCCAGATGAAGAGAAAATTTAATAATAATCTCTCTATCTATTATGATATAATGTTCAAATATTTCACACTTAAGTTACCTTGCAAAGGGTAATAACTACCATAATAACCAAAAAAAGACTCAGGAATGAGCAGGCTTGTTCAGATTAGAGCAATTATTCATGAAATACTCCATATAATTTGTCATATTGAGAATGTAGAGGGCCAAGAGTACAGGAAACTCAATAATCTTTACTATTATTAGACAAAGATTCTTTCCTCCTCTTGTTCTATAGAACGCTGACAACTAGGTGGCTCTGTGGATAAAATGCTAGACCTAGAGTCAGGAAGCTTCTGAGTTCAAATCTGATCTCAGAGCAAAGCTGTGTGGCCCTGGGCAAATTACTTAAATTCTGTGTTTCTTGATCCACTGGAGTAGGAAATGGCAAACCATTCCAGTATCCTTACTAAGATAACCCCATGGACAGTATGGTCCGTGGAGTCATGAAGAATCTGACACAACTGTACAACAATACAACAAGAAATTGGAGTATGTGGATATAATGGAATCCATTGGTCTTTAAATGTAACTGAGCTTGCTTGTACATGCCCAGATTGATTAACATGGAAGTTCCCTGTGTCTCCTACCACTTGGATGGAGTTGCATCTTAGGGCAACTAGGTAACACTGTGGATAGAATGCCCACATGGAGAGAAGAAAACTCATCTTCCTGAATTCAAATCTGCCCTTAGACACTTACTAGCTGTGTACCCTGAGCAAGTCACTTGACCCTATTTGCCTCAGTTTTCCTCATTTATAAAATGATCTGGAGAAGGAAATGATAAACATTCCAGTATCTTTGCCAAGAAAACCTCAAATGGTATCATGAAGAGTCATACAATGAAAAATAGCTGAAAATAGAAAGGAGGGAGGGAGGGACAGACGGAGGAAGGAAGGAAGGAAGGAAGG
>NW_025340622.1:0-1127 GCF_016433145.1 Gracilinanus agilis | reverse complement strand
CTCTTCCATAGGTTGTGAGGAGTTTTCCTTATTTGGGGAGGATCTGGATGGTTGTTTGTTCTCCTCCTCTGTTTGCTCGGTTGTCTGGATTTTCTCTGTGTAGAAGCTGTCGAGTGTTAAAGACTTCTTTTTTTTGTTATTATTCTTTCTCTTCTGAATTTCCTGTAACTGGTTAGCCATCATTAGCCCAGCACCTTCTCAGGTTTATCCTCGCTCTCAGTGTCTGTCTGAGATCTATTGGCTCCTGAGGACTGAGATCTAGTTTTTTCCAAGGTCAAGCCCCCTGGTGGATTCCCTTGCTTGAACCTCTGCAGGAGGTTTCTTTACAAGTCTCAGGGCGCTACTTCCACAGTCGTATACCCGTCTGCACTGGTTCCCCACTTAGGCTTTAGTTCCTGGTTGTGTTTACCTCCACCCACGCCTCTGCTCAGCCGGCGCTCCGCTCCCAGCGTCCGCTCCCGCGCGCGCGCACTCAGATTTCGCGCTCAGATTTCGCGTGCGTTCTTGACTTAATGGGGTCCTAAGTCTTGCTGCTCTCAGGAACAGGTCCCGGAGCTGCTGATGACTCGATGGGTGCCCCAAACTTGCTCTATTTCTTTTTAGCTGGGTTCAGAGCTATAGGAGAGTGTGGAGGGGGTGGGGGTGGGGCGGTTGCTCAGCTTGCGCTTGAGTGAGAGCCCTTTTTAGCTTGGAAATGTCTCGATTCCACGTACCTTCCACGCTGTGTCCTGTTGTGGGGTTCCTCCGTTCGTCTGGACTTGTTTTTATGTCCCCTTGAGGAGTTTTGTGTGTTTCGGTCAGGAGAGGTTTAGAGCTGCTTCTTACTCTGCCGCCATCTTAACCCGGAAGCCCTCCTAATTGATTTTTAATACTAACTAGAGAGCTGTTCAGTATTCTATACCTATTCTATACAACACTATTATAATTTAAATTTTTTCTAACCAAAAAGGACTTGGAAAAATGGGATTGTAAAGTTTCTAGAGCACAGTGAATTATTCTAAGGAATTCTGCTATGACCTCAAGTCAACCATTATATATCCTTTATATTTTTTTTAAAACATTACCTTCCATCTTGGAGTTAATGACTCCAAGGGACAAGAGTGGTAAAGGTAGGCAATGGGGGGTCA
>NW_025340621.1:0-4815 GCF_016433145.1 Gracilinanus agilis | reverse complement strand
AAACCCCATCCCCAAGGTAATGGGAAGCTATAGAAGGTTTGTAAATGAGGCAGAAATGTGATCAAGCCTGCAAGATTATTTGAGGAACTATTTAACTTATATATAATTCCAAACGGGAGAGATATCACAAGTTAGTACAAGTAAGAGGGAAACCGATTTTTGCCCAGTATAGGAATGAACTTCTCTAACAGTAAATGCTGTTTAAAAATGGAATGAGGCAGCTGGGTAGCTCAGTGGAGTGAGAGTCAGGCCTAGAGACAGGAGGTCCTAGGTTCAAACCCGGCCTCAGCCACTTCCCAGCTGTGTGACCCTGGGCAAGTCACTTGACCCCCATTGCCCACCCTTACCAATCTTCCATCTATAAGACAATACACCGAAGTACAAGGGTTTTAAAAAAATTACATAAAAATGGAATGAGTGGCATGCTGGGGGTGCTAAGCTACCCTCTCCTGGATGTTCAGATAAAGAGAGCTCAATGACCTCCTGTCATGAATGTAGGAAAAAAGATCTAGGCATTATCAGGCTGAGTTTCAATCACATGACTTATGATGTCTCTTTCGACCCCATTAAATTTTGATCCTATTTAACTTTTTCTCCATTAATGATCAAAAGCACATCAATGTACATGCTATTAGAAATATCAAGCCATACTTGACATCCAAGTTGAAAGTTCTGTGGTGTTATCCAGTCTTCAAGCATTCTAAGAATGGATGCTCCCTGAGGAAAAAAAAGAGAGAGAAAAGTCACTATGTCAAGGAACAACTACAGTATATTAGCATCTAGTGGTAGATCAAAAGAAGAAAAAATTTTGGGGGATCAAAACTTAGAAATTTGATTTCTTTTAAAGAATATCTGTTTGGTTCTAAGATGTTAGGAAATAAAGTTCTCCAATTAAAAACTTCTGAAATACTCTTATTCAGACTTATGAGAAAGAAAACTAGCCACGTTCAGAGGAAGAACTGTGGGAAGAGAAACACAGAGGAAAAACAACTGCTTGAACACATGGGCTGATGGGAATATTATTGGGGATGAAGACACTAGATAACTCTAGTCCAACTATCAATAATATGGAATTAGGGCTTAATCAATGATACATGTAAAACCCAGTGGAATTGTGAGTCAACTAAAGGGGGGTTAGGGGGGGGTTGGGGAGAAGGAAAGAACATGAAACATGTAACTATGGGGAAATAGTCAAAATCAAAAAAAAAGGGGGGCAATTAATTAATTAGTTAATACTCTTATTCGTGCACTGATTACTGAACACAATTGTAGACTGATTACTTAATATAACTCTAAATTTTCTAGAACAGACCAAAAGTTTTTGATCAATTTCCATAAAGAAATTGTTGAAATTCTAGTCTTAGACCTTTAGAAACATTATATAGAAAGGGATTGCATTTCTCCTAACAAACCAGCAGATGGCGGTCTACTAATGGAAAAGAAATGAAGGTTTCTTTGGCTTTTGTTTGTGTGTGACTACCATTTCTATCATGTATAATAAAACAATAAAAAGATATATAATTCTATTATGTATAATAAAAAAGGTCCAAAGTAAAACCAATCAATAAACAAATTTCTCTATTTTATCAATTCAAACGACTACGCCGATGTGGGAAGATAAGGAATTCTCTGGCAAATGTGGCTCTTAGCTAGCCATTTTGGAGACCTCAGACCCATGCTCCTTTGCTCCTTACTGCAAGTTATTTTTAGAGAGTTATTTTGCCTGAATTATCTGATTAGAGACTCTGTTTTCTCTTTCCTTTTTGTAATGAATGCAGAATTATAATGGTTAATAATGATGATAGCTACCATTACAGAGCATTTTAAGGTTCACAAAATTCTTTATATATATGTATATATTAGCTCATTTGTTCCTCACAACTCAAGGAGGTAGGTAGTCCAGGTCTCTCCTCTTCACAGACTAGAAAACCAAGGTTCAGAGAAGTCAAATCACTTACCCCAGGTTATACAGATAAGTAAGTGCCAGATGTGAATCCAGGTCTTCCTGGAATTTTAAATCCACAGTGCTTTTCACATCACCAGACTGCTTCTCATATTTCAAATATTTAAAGAAATCAACTTTCAAGTTAATAATTAGACTAATTCAATAGGCATTTTGCTTTGTGATTTAGATTTTCTTCAAAACTAAACTACTATTATAATACTCCTGTAATGAATGGCAGACATAAACATTGTTTCTTTGGTGGATTTATGATGGAGTTGGAGGAAATAATCGCTCTACCACTGAGGTTGGAAAATCACCTCTGAAATCTGTGTCATCTCATCTATTGGGCAATGATGTGACTTGGTAGAACACTAGACCTAGCATCAAACAAGACCTATGTTCAAATCTAGCCTCAGATGCTTACTATCTGTATGACTCCAGAAAAGTCATTTAGATTCTCTGTGCCTCACTATCCTTCTCTGCAAAATAGGGATAATATCTTCCTAGACTTAAGACCCAATGAGATAATACATTTTTTAAATATTCTGTTAACCTGAAAGTGCCATGTAAATGCTAGTTATTCTTGTTAATATGATGGTGATTACAATCATGACCCTCATGTCTAAATTTTCCCCAGAAATCCTACATAGAAGACCTACTCAATTTATTGCAAAGCTTCTTCCTAAATCCCTCCATTGTCTTCCATTCCTGAGATGGGATGGTTCCACTTCTTTTCTGGTTATAGGAGTAGGAAGAGCACCTGACTCTCAGTCAGGAGAGTCTTGGTTTCAAGTCTCACCTCCGAGACTAGCTATGTGGCTCTAGCCTGGTTTGTTCACCTCCTTCCTTGGTTTCCTCATTTCTAAAATCGGGACGATAATATCTCACAAAGGTATTGTGGGAATCAAATTAACTAGTATAGGTGAAGTGTTTTGCAAATGTTAATAGCCTTTATAAATGTTAACTATTATTGTACTCCTTATTGGCAGCTAGGTGGCACCGTGAATAGAGTCAGAATAGAGTTCCAATCTAGACCCAGACTCTTACTAGGTGTGTGACTCTGGGCAAGTAGCCTAACCCTGCTTGCCTCAGTTTCCTCATTTGTCAAATGAGCTGGAGAAGGAACTGGCAAACCACCCCACTGTCTTTGCCAAGAAAATCCCAAATGGAGTTAGGAAGAGTTGGACACAATTGAAACAACTGAATAATAACATGCTTCTTATTATAGGCAGAATTAGAATATTACCTAGAGTTCACAAGCATGGAATACCTTAGATCAATCTTTCTGTTCCAGGCTGTGATATGTGCCATAAGAAAAAAGGCTAGAAGTAGAAAAAGGCTGATAGCAAATACAAAAGGGAACCTTTAAAATATGGTGACTGGCTCACTATATGAAAGCAAAGGGATTGAAGCATCAGGGGTACAAAGAACCACCTTGCCTTTCAGAGGGAAAGATGGATAAATAGGATACTGCGTATTTCTAGTTTTTTAGTGTGGAAAAAGCCTTTTTTTTACACTAAAATAATATTTTAGATCTAAATAAAATCACTGGGCTCAACCAGGTAAAAACATTTTCATCAGCTCCCATTTTGGAAAGAGTCTGTCATGTGTCAATGTAATGACTGAATCAGCAGTAGCTAAGATGGAAAGAAATGAAGCTCCTAATCATGTCACTTGCCAACAGTGCTCAAAAAGAAGAGGAAAAATGGAGCTCTGAATTACTGAGCATTTCCCACAAGGACTTAGAAGTTTTAAATAGATAAAAAATGCCTCCCATCTTTGAAATGCTTGCAGGAATGATAGATGCTGGTTTCTGTTTCCCTAGAAATTCTCCATATATTCTTTTTAGCTATAAAAGATTGAAAGGTAAATCTGAAGCACCCTTTGATGCTCCTGAGGAACAGATCTATACAAATGCAATGTCTATTACTGGCCATATGTTAGAGAAGGCCATTTTTTAATAAAAACAAACCAGAGAAAACACTTTTTTTTAATGTTTTCTCTGAATTTTTAATTTGTAATTTGTATCATTGGAAAGAATACCCATGTTGATGGGGTGAAATGTTCTATTTTTGGCAGATATTTCATAGGACAGAGAAAACACTTTTAACCCCATAAAACTGAAAGAATCCAAGATCAGGATAAGTAGAGCCAAAACAATTGTTTTTCACAAAATGAACTTTGATCCCAAGTCCAGTGAGATAAACATGTAGTGGGCAGTTCCACTGAAGACCACTAACTAATGAATGTCAAGTAACCAAACAGAAAGAGCTTCAAAAATATGAAATGTGTCTTAT
Source organism: Gracilinanus agilis (assembly GCF_016433145.1). NCBI lineage: Eukaryota > Metazoa > Chordata > Mammalia > Didelphimorphia > Didelphidae > Gracilinanus > Gracilinanus agilis. The sequence goes on along the minus strand of NW_025340621.1, from coordinate 573 downwards.
ACCTTGCTATAGGATATTCCATCAAATACAGATGTTATTTCATCAGGGGTTGTCACAGTTACAACAATTGGGTGAGAAGACATCAAAGAGTCTTCTTCTTGTACTGGCAAAACATCTTCAAGTAACATCTGGTTGCGCTAGAAAATGAAATAAAGTAGATATATCATTGTCATTACAATAATTCAGTTCACCAAACATTTGTCAAACACTTGCAATTTATTAATCAGGGTCCTAGTAAGATATAGACAATTTGGCTTGGATAAGTCATCAAAGGTACATATATACAAGTCAAGCTGTGTGACCTTAGACAAGTCAATTAAGGCACATACTTCCTTAGGACTTATCTACTAAGAATCAGAGCCCAGTTACATAGGATCTGTCGAGTCAGAGCCAGTTCCTGAAATAAGAATTCCCTAATTTGAGAAAACCAGATTTCTTCCTATATTCAAGACATCAAGGCACTATTCTATACATGAGAGACACAATGTCAGGATGTGGAATAATCTCTGTCCTCCAACAATGGAAAGGGCAATGGATTGGGAGTCAACTACACCAGGTTCAGGTCCTATGAAA
>NW_025340620.1:0-1297 GCF_016433145.1 Gracilinanus agilis | reverse complement strand
CTTCCTTCCTTCCTTTCCTTCCTTCCTTCCTCTCAAAGATCACTACTATAATGATATATATTAATATATATATTTTTAAACCCTTACCTTCCGTCTTTGAGTCAATACTGTGTATTGGCTCCAAGGCAGAAGAGTGGTAAGGGTGGGCCATGGAGGTCAAGTGACTTGTCCAGGGTCACACAGCTGGGAAGTGTCTGAGGCCAGATTTGAAGCTAGGACCTCCCGTCTCTAGGCCTGGCTCTCAATCCACTGAGCTACCCAGCTGCCCCCTATATATTAATATTGATCCAAGGATTATAGAATGATTCATCTTGAACTGGAATGGATAGACCTCAGAGACTATCTTGTCTAACCCCCTCATTTTACAGATAAAGAACACTACTTGCCCAAGGTCATATAGTGTCAGAGATGAGATCTAAAGCAGCTCTTTGTATTCTAGAGCTAATGTTCTTTAAGATATACTATTTTCCAGTATGGCAGATTAGGCATGGAGCAATATCTCACACCCAAGATCAAAGATAAAGTCAAAATGTTTATATGATTTAGGTGTAAAAGTGATCCTGTAAGTAAATTAGGAGAACTTAGAAAATGTGCAATTAGAAAATCTTGAACCCCTGAACTATATTATCCACAATCCTTTTCCCTAATGTTTATGAGTTTTCTGTAACTCCGCTTCTTGCTCTCTTCTCCTGCATGTGCAGCTGGGGAAGCTGGATTTACTTAGGCTTTTACTTTTTTCTTTTATCTTCTTTTATTTCAAGTTATTATTAATAAATCTTGATAAATATAATACTTGAAGTATTTGGAAATTAATTTTTAATCTTACAAATAGTCTACCTGTCAGATCTATGGAGAACAGAAGAATTTATGACAAAACAAGAGAGAAATAGCATTATAAGATACAAAATGAATAATGTTAAATATTGTAAGAAAGCTTTTGTACAAACAAAACCAATATAATTAAAATTAGAAGGAAAACAACAAACTGGGGGGAAAGTTTACAACAAATTTCTTTGAGAAAGGCCTAAGTTATCAAATATGTAGAGAACTAAGTCAAATTTATAAGAATACAAACCATTCTCCAATTGACAAATGGTCAAAGGATATGAACAAACAGTTTTCAGATGAAGTAATCAAAACTATAAACAATCATATAAAAAAGGGTGTTCCAGATCATTCTATTTTTTTTCACAATTCTGAATGTTATATTTATTTATTTATTTTTAAACATTTATTATATTCATTTTTAACATGGTTACATGATTCATACTCCTCCTTTCCCCTTCACCCCCCGCAT
>NW_025340619.1:0-1195 GCF_016433145.1 Gracilinanus agilis | reverse complement strand
GAGGAGAGGAGAGGAGAGGAGAGGAGAGAAGAGAAGAGAAGAGAAGAGAAGAGAAGAGAAGAGAAGAGAAGAGAAGAGAAGAGAAGAGAAGAGAAGAGAAGAGAAGAGAAGAGAAGAGAAGAGAAGAGAAAAAAGGAAGTGGTTTGGATCTGTGGAATGGGGAATACCTCATGAGGAATCTCCATTCACAGATGCACATTAGTCACTTTTCTCTTACTTACAGAATCAGAGCTCTGTCAAGGGCACTAAGTGATGAAAGTCTTGTCTATGCTCAGATCCATACATACAAAGGTAGTATGTATCAGAGGCAAGACTAGAACTCATGTCTTCTCAATACCAAGGTCACCCCACTGCATCTCAATGTTAAAAAACATTTATACTTTTGTCAGCTAAATTATCAAGTCTTTGGACATACCATGTATTATCAAAAGCAATGAAAAACAACTTTGAGAGGAAAAGTCAGAGATGCCATCCAGGTCCAAGACCTGGAAGGGTACCAAAAACATAGCAGTGGAGGACAATGGCGCTGATCCATCACTGACAACTAAATTACAAAGCTCTGATATACTGTATGTAAACCATAGCAATTATGGCCACTAAACTTTTTTAAAAAGAAAAATAAAAACCTTCATTAACTCTTAACATATCATTATAAATCACTAACAGAAAATCCTGTGCCTACTATGAATGAACAGGAAAGTGGCACATGCCTATAGTTCTTTTTTAAAAAATAAACAAACAAAATGATGGGCTTCCAAGCAATTGGAAGGAATCTGGGTTTTAATAACCTCTTTCTTCAGCTCAATTCCCATTCATTACCAGGTGGGTCCCCGATTTACAAATTTACCCACAGAATTTTCATCCCACAGAATTTCATCAAAACTGTGAGCTCCAGGAGCTATCAGCTTATTTAAGTCAGCCTCCCAACTCCTGCCCACTGAAAGGCTGGCAAAGTCACAGTGATTTTGATAAGTAGTCACTTAAGGCAGGAGAAGGAAAAGTACGAGGGCATCCTATGGGTGAAAATTTAACCATATGGAAAGCAAATAGGCAATAATAGAAATGCCAGTCTCCAATGGGAGAAAAACACCATATTAAATCTGGTTTTAGGGAACTGAACCAGGTTTCCTCTGGGGAAAAAAATAGCAGTCAAATTTACAGCAAAGCATTTAACTATATATATATATATATATAT
>NW_025340618.1:0-1157 GCF_016433145.1 Gracilinanus agilis | reverse complement strand
GGCCTAGAGACGGGAGGTCCTGGGTTCAAATCTGGCCTCAGACACTTCCCAGCTGTGTGACCCTGGGCAGGTCACTTGACCCCCATTGCCTACCCTTACCACTCTTCTGCCTTGGAGCCAATACAAAGTATTGACTCCAAGACAGAAGGTAAGGGTTTAAAAACAAAACAAACCAAAAAAAAAAAAACTACATTTATTATTTGTGTCGTTCCATTATCACACAAATAGGTTTGCCTGCCAAGCTCTATTGTAAACTAGAAAGTCATTGCTAAATGCCAAACAAGAAAACCAATGAATATTTTCTCAAGTTGTATGTTTCTTGGTATGAAATAAATTCATATTTGAGATACATTGAGAATAAATCATTTGAAATTTCTGATTGCCAGTTCAAAATTAGGCTAGCAAAACAGCCTAGATTTTATGTCATTTTACTGGTTTAAACATAATGTACACACATATATATTGATATCTATCTATGTATGCATATGTATAGATATAGATACGATACTTCTAACCCACTGTTAGTAGAACACAGGCTTTGAATTCTTTTCTCGGTTGGGAATGTGGATCTTGGTTGGATTATCCACCCATTATAGCTTCTGACCACTAATTATTACAGGGAAGGGAAGAAAAGTCATTCTTGCATATGAGAGATGGCTGGCTACCAACCAAGCTGGAGTCTATGGTCTTGAAAAAAGAACTTTGTTCTCCATTAAGCTATTTCAAGTGGGGATAAAAACCAAAAATCCTACTTATTAATAGCAAGGTTTAACTAGTAGAGCTAACCAAAGTCATGACTCGAGATGTCCAAGCACCATAAAGCCATCCCTCACTTGAGCATGGAGTGGGGGTGGGACACTTTTCTCTGGAGGGAAACAGAGACTCAAAGACACCATCCAAGGCTGCTGGGGAGGCCAGCGGGATGGGGAGAGGTTCGGACTTGGGATAAGGGGAAGAGTGGCTTATATAGAAGCCTGTCTGGTGGCGTGCCACCTAGGTGCGATCTAGAAAGTACTGGAAGTACTAGAAGTGTTTTCATCTTTCTCTGGATTTAGCTTCCTCTAAATGCAGTGCCCTGATGTAACATCCCAGTCACCAGAGCCTCTTTATGGCTTCAAAGCTAACTAGAAACCAAGACTAAATGTTTTTCATAAAAT
>NW_025340617.1:0-1271 GCF_016433145.1 Gracilinanus agilis | reverse complement strand
CTTGAAAAAGTATGGTCTCTTTGGTAGTTATTACCAGGTAAAATTACGCAGGCAGTTAGGTGGCACAATGGATAGAGTGGCAGGCCTGGAGTCAGGAAGACATCTCCCTGAGTTAAAATTCAGTCTGAGACACTTACTGTATAACCCTGGGAAATTTACCTAATTCTCTTTGCCTCCATTTCCTTAGCTATAAAATGAGCAGGAGAAGGAAATGGCAAACCACTCCAGTATTTTTGCCAAGAAAATCCCTAATGCTGGAATGACCTCCAGAAATTGATGCAGAGTGAAAGGAGCAGAACCAGGAGAACATTGTACACAGAGACTGATAGACTGTGGCACAATCCAATATAATGGGCTTCTCTACTAGCAGCAGTGCAATGATCCAGGACAATTCTGAGGGACTTTTGAGAAAGAATGCTATCCACATCCAGAGAAAGAACTGAGGGAGCAGAAATGCAGAAGGAAAAACAAGTGCTTGAACACATGGGTCAATGAGGCTATGATTGGGGATGTAGACTCTAAACCAGTGATTCCCAAAGTGGGCGCTACCGCCCCCTGGTGGGTGCTGCAGAGATCCAGGAAGTGGTGATGGCCCCAGGTGCATTTGGGAGCAGTGAATAACTGTAAGTGAGTGATAGTATGTGACAGGGGGCGCTAAGTAATATATTTTCTGCAAAGGGGGCGGTAGGCCAAAAATGTTTGGGAACCACTGCTCTAAACAATCACCCTAATACAAATATCAATAATATCGAAATAGGTCTTAATTAATGATACATGTAAAACCCAGTGGAATTGTGCATCGGCTATGAGAAGGGGTGGAAGGGGGTGGGGAGGAAAAGAACATGAATCATGTAATCATAGAAAAATTTTCATAATTAATCAATAAAAGAAAAAAGAAAATCCCTAATAGGATCATGATGAATTAAACACAACTGAAATGACTGAACAACATCAACCATGCAAAAACTCCTTTGTTTAATATTTTTTAAATTATCATATGGCGCAGTCAGCTGGCTTAGTGATTAAAGAGCCAGGCCTGAAGACAGGAGGTCCTGGGTTTAAGTCTGGTCTCAAACACTTCAGAACTTTATGACTGAGCAAATCATTTAATCCCAATTGCCTAGCCCTTACCACTCTTCTGCCTTTGCCCCAATATTAAGTACTGATTCTAAGACAGAATATAAGAATTTTAAAAAGGAAGGAAGGAAAGGAGGGAGGGAGAGAGAGAGAAAGGGAGGAAGGAAGGAAGGGAGGGAAGGAGGGAAAGATGG
>NW_025340616.1:0-1232 GCF_016433145.1 Gracilinanus agilis | reverse complement strand
CTTAGGTAAGTAGGAGGATAGGGAGGGAGAGAATGAGGGAAGGTGAGAAGAAGGGAGAAAATTTAGAAATCAAAACTTAAAAGAAATAAAAGTTGAAAATATTTTATATGTAATAGGGGAAAATAAAATATTATTTTAAAATTTGAAGCCCAGCTCAAGGAAGACATTATCATAAGGCTTTCCTTTATTTTTCCTGCTACTATTGTCTTTGTACTCATTTTTCAGACATATCTGACTCTTTGTGTCCCATTTTGTGGTTTTCTTGGCCAAAATACTAGTCTCTTCTCCTTGCCTTTTCTAGCTCATTTTATAGATGAGGAAACTGAGGAAAACATGATTAAATAATTTACTCAAGGTCACATAGCTAGTAAGAATGTGAGGTCAAATTTGAACTCAGGTCTTCCTGATGGTCTGGCACTCTATCCACAATGCCATCTAGCTGCCTCAGTTATTATTGCATAGCCTCCTAATTACATTGTATTTGGATATATTACATATTTATTGTATTTGGATATATACATTGTATTTGATGTACATGTATATATTTATATGTGTGTATAGAATGTAGCTTTATTGAAGACAGTGACAACAAGACAGCATATCAAAATTTATAGGTTTCAACCAAATCAATACTTAAGGGAAAATTTACATCTCTAAATGATAAAAATTCTATTATATATGAAAACTATATGGGCTTATAGATATACATGTGTTTATGTGTGAGTGTGTTCATAATATCTACATGTATGTGCACATATCTGTATATATTGTCATGCCCGAAGAGAAAATAAGCTCTTTTTTATCCTCGGTTCCTAGCAAAGTGCTTGGCACATGGCAGGGGCCTGATAAATGCTTACTGGAGGAATGATTAATTGACTTCCATTCTGATCTCATTCCACTGCTCCTGCTGGAGGTAGCTAAGTGACCCAGTGGATAGAATGCTGGGTCTGGAGTCAAGTAAACTTGAGTTCAAATTTGAACTCAAACATTTACCATCAACCTTACCCTAGATAAGTAAGTAAACCTTTGCCTTCTTCAATTTTCTCAGTTTTAACATGGGGATAATAACAAACATCTTCTTCGCAGAGTTATTGTGCAGATAAAATTATAAAATATTTGAAAGACACTTTAAAATTGCTTACACATTACACACTTTAAACTTTATATATATAATAGGCGTCAAGGGGCAGCTGTGTAGCTCAGTGGATTGAAAGTCAGGCGTAGAGACGGGA
>NW_025340615.1:0-1429 GCF_016433145.1 Gracilinanus agilis | reverse complement strand
AGTTGAATTAAATTACAAAATTTCATGGAATCAGAGTTGGAAGGGTCTTCAGTACTCACCTAGTCCAGCCTCTACCTGATCAAGAATCCCTTCTATAGGAAGCACTGGGTGGCTCAGTGGATTGAGAGCCAGGCTTACAAATGGGAGGCCCTGGGTTCATATCTGGCCTCAGATGCTTCCTAGCTGTGTGACCCTGGGCAAGTCACATAACCCCCATTGCCTAGCCCTTACCACTCTTCTACTTTAGAACCAATACAATGTATTGATTCCAAGATGGAAAGTGAGGGTTTAAAAAAAACTCTTTGGTACTAGATGGTTGTTTTTTTTTTTTTTTATGAGAAAATTGATCAGTAAAATAAGATTATTAGGCAGCTAAGACCCAGGAGCAATCAAACATTATAGCCTAGTGTATAATCAAATCAACTCCAAATCCCCCACTGGATTGTAAGCTCCTTGAGGGCAGGGACTTTTATTTGCCTCTTTTTTTTATTCGCAGGGCCTAGCACAGTGTCTGGAACATAAAATACTCTTTTCTTCCTCAATTACATGTACATAAAATTTTTAATTATTGTTTTCTGACATTTTGTGATCCATTCTCTCTCCCTCTCTCCCTCCTTTCCCTATTTCCCAAGACAACAGGCAATATGATATAGGTTAAACATGTTATTATGCAAGATATATTTCCACTGTCATCTTGTTATGGGAGAAGACACATATTGCTTAGTAAGAAAAAACTTGTGAAGGAAACTAAGTGAAAAATGGTTTGCGTTGATCTGTATTTAGATTCCATCAGTCCCTTCTATGATGGTGGATGTATGTCCCTTGGAATAGTACTGGATCCTTACATTGCTGATAATAGCTAAGCCATTCAGAGTAAATCATTATACATTTTTGTTGTTATTCTGCATAATGTTCTGCTCACTTCACTTTGCATCATGTCATATAACTATTTCCATGGCTTTTGTGTTTATCTTATTATTAATCTTTTCCTTTCTTCAGTCATTAAAAATTTTTTTCAAATACAGGTAGAAACATCATTTCTTATGGTATAATAATATTCCAACATAATCATATGACACAGGCTTGTTTAGCCATTCCTCAATTGATAGAATGTAGTAGATTCTTTTTTTTTAATCCTCACATTCTGTCTTACAATCAATACTGCATATTGGTTCTAAGGCAAAAGAGCATTAAGGGCTAGGCAATAGGGGTCAAGTGACTTGCCCAGGGTCACACAGATAGGAATCGTCTAAAGTGAGGTTTTAAAAATCCAGAACCTTAGATAAACAGACTTGTACGAAAATATTTATAGCTGCGCTTTTAGTGGTGGCAACAAATTGGAAAAGGAGGGTATGTCCTTCAATTGGGGAATGGCTGAACAAACTGTGGTATATGCGGGTGATGGAATACTACTGTGCTAAAAGGAATA
>NW_025340614.1:0-1498 GCF_016433145.1 Gracilinanus agilis | reverse complement strand
CTAGATGGCTCAGGAGATAGAGAGTAAGGCTTGGAGGTGAGAGGTTCTGGGTTCAAATATGACCTCACACACTTTGTAGTTGTATGACTGGGCAAGTCACTTAATCCTCATTGCCTAGTCATAACTATTCTTCTGCTTGGAATCAATCCATAGTATTGATTCTAAGACAGAAGGTAAAGGTTTAAAAAAATTAATACTGAGTTTTTGAAAACTAAAATAATTTCCCAATGTAATCTCACCTTCACTTCCATCCTCCTTCTCCTCCAAATCTTGTCTTGTAATTAAGAAAGACAGTGAATATAACCTAACTATTAAATTTCTTCTCTCCTGGTCACCCCCAACACAACATCCTTCCACCAAAAGGCAGCACATAGAAGTATAATTCTTTATCTGTCCTCTGGAACCTATACTAATCGTTACATTTAATTTGAGTCAAGCTACATTTTTAATGTTTTCATTTATATTTTTAAATCATTTATAATGTTTTGTTTTCATTTTATGTTGTCCTAATTTCTCAAAATTTCCCATACTTACTATTGTTATGGTGAACAATAATATTGCATTTTACACATATATCACATTTTGTTCAGCCACACCATTATTGGTGAGTTTCCATCTCTCTTCTCATTTTTATGATGACAGAGAGAGTAGTAGCATTGTATATTTAGAAGATATGTTTATAGGACAAATCCCCAAAATCAGAGAGGAGAAGCAAGATGGAGAATTTTTTTGGTAAAGATCTTGGTAGAAAAGTAGAGTTGTCATTGGAACAGATCACCTGGATGGAAAGAGGAAATAGTTGAGGAATAAAGGAAACTCACAAACCTGACAAGATGGCAAGATTAAGTAATCATGGTGGTGGTGGTGGTAATGGTGGTGGGTGTTCCTATTGTCCAAATATCTGCTGGAGAGCTCTCTGAGAAAAGCAAGTTACATCTCCTTTATACAGATGCCGTCATATCCCAAATAAGAATACCTTTGTAGATGACCTTTGAGATTCCTTCAGCCCTAAAGCTTTAATAGGATGTCTCCAAAGACTTTGTGTAGTTTAAAGCTGTTTAATATGTAAGCTATTCAATGGCTGAACAAATTGTGGTATCTGAGGGTGATGGAATACTACTGTTCTGTAAGGAATAATGAACTGGAGGAATTCCATGTGAACTGGAATGACCTCCTGGAATTGATGCAGAGTGAAAGGAACAGAATCAGGAGAATATTGTACACAGTGAAACATTGTGGAACAATCCAATATAATGGACTCTGCTACTACAAGACAATCCCAAAGGACTTATGAGAAATAATGATGTCCACATCGAGAGAGAGAAATGTGGGAGTAGAAACACAGAAGAAAAGCACATGACTTATCATATGTTTATATGGATATATGATTTGGGGGTTTTAGTTTTAAAAGATTGCTCCATTGCAAAAATGAATAATATGGAAATAGATAGAAGTGATAACATTTGTATGACCCAGTGGAATGGCTCATCAGCTCTGG
>NW_025340613.1:0-8179 GCF_016433145.1 Gracilinanus agilis | reverse complement strand
TACTTACAGCTTTCATAATATGAAATCAACCTTTCATATGTCCCTGGTGTAAAATTCCAATTGATTATAATGTATGACCTTTCTGAAGTATTGCTATAATCTCCTTCCTTGTATTTTATTTTAAATAAATTGAAAATAAAGTTATAAAAGTATTTATAATGGAAATTGGTACATAGTTTTCTTTCTCTATTTTTTTACTTTTCCTTGTTTAGGTAGCAAAACAATATTTGGATCATAAAAGAAATTATGTAGGAATCTTTTACCTACTTAAGATATTTATATAGCATTATTATGTAATATTACATATTGCATTATTACATTGCATTGTATTATATTTCCTATTATTTAGACAGTTGGCAGAATTCACTTGTAAATTCATTGAGTCCTATAGATTTCTTTCTTTTTCATGAGTCTTTTCATTTCTTCTAAGATATGATTACTTAAGTCTTCTCCTTATTCTTCTGTTAATCTAGACAATTTCTACAATTTCTATTTTTGTAAATATTTGTAATTAAAACTCTCATATATGTATATATATACATAAATATGCCAAAGAACAGCATTCCTGCCCAACCACCCTATATTCAATGAAATCATGTAACTTGGTTGGTTTTCTAAGAGACAGACCAAGACATGTTTGATGCTCATCACTGCAAACTTTATTGAGTATTTATAACTAGTTGGAAAGTAATTTTTGTTTTCTATTTGTTAGTAAGCATAATATGGGATTTGTCTTCCAGATATTATTGGGAAGGCAATTCTTGCTTTTTGGTCAGATGTCCATCGTTTTATATTCATGAAATCAAGCATGAGTTACTGGATTGAAAGTGTTTGGAGCTCTTAGTCTTCCTTTGATTGTTTTCTTCTCCAGTAGAATTGTGAAAATGTCTTTATTTTGCTAGTTTGTTCTTGATTAGCATCAAATGTGTTTGTGTATTGCACTGTTAGTCTTAGAAAAATGTGTCCTTGTGGGTTGTTTTCACAGATGAAAGGTGTTGTTTGTTTTAGTTCTGGCGTTTTGTCATAATGTCCTTGTTGAGGTCATATATTGCTCCATGTGTATGGATTGGTCTTCATGAGTCAACTGTAAAATTGCTGTATTTTGCGTTTTACATCTGCTAAAATTTTGGGGTTTTTATCTTCATCTATTGTACCTCCTAAATTTTTTTTGCCACCACGAATTTTTGATATTTGAACATTGTCCTGTCATCTACCAATCATTTTCTCTGATTTTTCCTGAGTTATTTACTTCATTTCCTGGGTCTTTTGCTCCATGTGAGTAATAAATAATTCTCATTATGCCATTGTCATCTCCTTGCCTACCGTATATTGCTTGGTTGTTTGAGTTTTGTTCTATATAGCAATTTTGAGCTCCTGATGCTATTGATGGTCCTCTTTTTCCTGTGTCAAATACATATTCTGGAAATAGGTGTCCTACTTGATGTTGTCTTATTACTTCTGAGTTTACAGTGTCTGGTCTTCCTGCTCTTAGACCCCAGTTTCGTTTTTCTTTTATTACTTCTGCTTGTTTGAATGAGTCATAGTTAGTTTTAATTCTTGATGCTCTTCCTAGTTTTCTAGTATCTTGTATGTTTTTTCTAAGATTTACTACTTGGTTTTAAATATATATTTTCCTTAAAACCAACTGTCTCCTATTCTTAGCATTTCTATTGGAATTGAATTTTCAAATGTGATGAATATTTTGCACCAGTCTGGTATTTTGGTATTTGCTGTGTATCCTGTAGAAGTAATTCCATAGTTAAACTCTTCAAAGCTATTGTGGTAATAGGCATATTGTTCTAGTTGGTTGGTTTGCCATGATTCATATCCTAGTGTTCCTAGTAGGCCAACATTTGATGCCCATGGAAACATGTTTGTGTCTTCTGCTATTAACATAGTTGCTGCTAGGTTATTTGTATATTGTGTTTGTGCTGTTGTGTTTGCTATTTCTGTCACTTTTTTAGTCCTTATGTTGAAGATTTCTTGTTCTAGAAGTTCTATGTATTTGCATAAAAGTATCATATGTATGAAGTCTGCTGGACTCATCCATACTCTCTATGTATTACTGTCTAGTATAAAGGAACTAATTATTAATTACTTTCTTATGCAGTTACTGTTCAGTGGCCACACCCTACATATCCTCCTTTCATGGTCAATCCCCTTTGCCTATCTAGTAGGGTGGTAGCAGGCTCTGTGATATTTCTCCTATTCCCAAAGTTTTTATTTGCACTGAAAGCAGTATTTGCATAAGCCACAATTTCCCCAACTTCCTGCTCAAATTACACCACTTTTTCATCCTCTATTTGGTGGTAGTGTGGTTAGGGTGACAAAGTCTGAAGCCATTAAGGTCAGACTCTACTCAGAAGGCAAGATCTAACTGTCCCTGGGATTGACTAACTACCAATATCAACTAATCAATATAAATATCAATCAAATTTATCACTCAAGGCTAACTCATTTCCCTTAAGAATTTCACTTCCACCCTTACAGATTCTCACCTGTGCACTGCCTGCAAGAAGAATTCATCTTTTCAAGACCTGGGGTAAAACCTCACCATGTTAATTACCTATAAAGGGAAAAAGGGCAAACCAGTTTCAGAGACTCCTGTTGGTTGTACAGTTTTGTTTGGCTCTTCCCGAACAGATTTGGGAATTTCTTGGCAAAGATATTAGACTGATTCCTCCTTTCTCATCCAGTTCATTTTACAGATGAGAAACTGAAGCAAACAGGGTTAAATGACTTGCCCAGGGTCACAGAGCTAGTAAGTGTTTGAGTCTAGATTAGAACATAGGAAAATAAGTTTTCCTGACTTCGCATCTAGCATTCTATCCTCTGTTCAACCTAGCTGCCCAATGAAAGTCTAAAATTTTAATTGGCTCTATAAAAGGAAGTCATTAGAGGTCTGAATGAAAGTCCAAAGAAAAGAGCCTGTCAAGATTGGGTTTACTGATAATCTCCTACAACCCACCTCAGGTCCTGGGTAGAGAGACTTCTCCCAGAGCCTGCTCCTTGTATCACTTAACTTCTCCTGTGAGCAGAGATAGAAATAGCCTGAGACTTTCCAACCATAGATAATTATTCCCAAGCCTCTGATTCAAATCTGCTCTCTTCCTCCACTCCCACTGCTGCTATCTCAGGCACCAAAACCTCTGAGGATGGCTATGTGGGTAGGTATGCAGCTGGGAACTCTAATACCCTATCTGCATTAGGAGCTCTTCATTTGTCACCAGTTACTTTAGCTGCTCCAGTGGCTTTCATTGCATATTCCTTAAGAATGAGAACTCTCTCCAGTGCAAATGAGGCAAGAGCAAAAAAAAAAAAAACAAACAACACCTGATTGAACAAAGATAAATACAGAAATACATTTTGCTGAAAGGTACCAAATTCAATAAATGAATATCAGTTCTTAAAACAAACATGTGTACATACATGTATACATGCATAATCATATATATGTAACATATAAAGTATACACACATAGTATTTAATATTTAAGGGGGAAATCAACAAAATATATAAATAAAGAGATAATAAAATTATAATAATGGTGGTTTCAGTGTTATCCTCTTAAAATCAACAAAAAATAAAAAGAACATGGCATTGAATTTGAAAAGCAAACACACTGTAATTATTTTTTTCTGCTTTAAACAATGCCTATACAAACCTTGACATTCATGAAGGCATGAACATTTAAGCTAATTCAGAGAATCAGAAATATTTAACTTATCCTTCACCGTCTATAATACTATCCATATTCATAATAATAAAACTATATTCACTAAAGCATAATTGAAAAATAATTTTTAAAAAAGAGATAAGGACATTCATGGGTGGTGAAATAGATAGATATGGCTACATACATGTAATGATGTTCATATGAAATATAATACATTTAATCTGATTGATCTAATTGATCAACAAACACCGAAAAGTTTCTAGCTAGAGGTTATATTAAAACAGAATCAGAAAACCTTTTACTCATAATCAGCTAAAGATCTAGGTTTAAGAATAAATAATTGGAAATAGCAACTAAATCATACATTATAAGGAAAGCTCAGCCAATTGCATGAATTTCCTTATAAATAAAATAGCCCTACTGGACTAAAATTGAAGGGACATTAAACTCTTTGTTAAATTCTTATGGTCCTGCCCTGATCCTGATAGAGGCAGCAGTCACAGCAGCACAGGCATCCATCATATTGATCCCCCTGGAGCTCCTCCAGATCACAGCATTGTCAGATTTCTGTCCTTTCCTAATCTCATTGATTATTTTTTGCCTCCTGAGAGATAACAGTTCTCCTTTCTAAGAAGAAAGTGTTTTTCAGTTATGTTCCTTCATCTGACTCTTCGTGAACTCATTTGGGGTTTTGTTGGCCAAGATACTAAAGTGGTAGGTCATGTCCTTCAGCATTTTTTATAGATGTGTATGTAGTAGAATTGTGAGGAGGCTTATACTCTCAGAAATCACTCTAATGAGCATTCAAAAGACTTGATGAGATGCTAGTAGAGAAAAGCTGCTTTATTTGGAGAAAGCAGACAGCAGGGAAAGGGGGTCATGGGAAGGGGAAGGGGAAGAGAAAGGAAAGGGATTCTGCCCACACAAATAGCTTGCTTGGAGCAAAAATGTCCTCTCTTTCTAGGTATAATTGCAGACTTTTATAATAATCCTGATGCAAGATTCTTTTCCTTCCCTCTGTCCAATACCACAGAAGGGGAGACTGTGACATTTAGAGTCTTGAATGCATGATTTTAAACATCATGTATTCCTATAGAGCGTTATGATCAAGAAAAAGCTTTGATTATCATGGGATTTCCAACTTAGGACAAAAAAGATACTTTTGAAACTTGCTGTTCCTTCTTATCTTATAGTTGGCAAGTTTCCCAGGCTAGAGACTCAAGATTTTTGAAAATAGGTAAGGAAAACTAAAAATTTTATGGGATGGGGGTAGGGGCAGCTCTACTCTAAGGAATAGACTAAGGGGTCTTGAAAATTGGGGTTACAGCAGCAGGAAGGGTGGGAGGCTTGTCTTGAAGTTAATCTGTCCTTTTGTCTATTAAAAAAATAAAAAACAAAAACTGCTCTACAACTTAGAAAGGAGTAAGGGTTCTAACCTCCAGATTTCTGGTCACCAAAAATGTAAAACTTAAATTAATAATAATAACTCCAAGTATTATTTTCCATAAAGTTTATTCATAATTACTTGAAGTAGAAAAAGTAAATAGATAGAAGTTTAAATCCTATGTTTCTAAACTGTCTGACCACCTGTGTGGATTTTTCCAACAGGCTCTCAGCCAGGCTCTTCAGCCACATAGTGGGAAGGAGAGACCCAGGGCAGTGCCACACCAAAACAAAACACACCAAAATTTTATTCCCTTCCCCCCATGCAAGTGTGTTCACATCCATTTGTGCAGCATTCACACAATATAAGCACGCAAATGGGTGGCTGAGTAAGACAAGCTGGGTCAGATAAGTCTTGGGGAATGAATTCTATCTACAAATAAGCCAAATACTACTCTGAGAATAACACGTTGAATCTCCTTCCACACAGATGACTAAACCAAGACAAAGTTCAGTGACTTGTTTAGGGTCATAAAGCTACAAAATGTCTGAGTCTGTATTTGGATTTAGAACATTTAACACTCTTATCAATTATACCACCTAAATGTCCAAGGAAGAAAGTACATAGCCTCTGTCTTTTCAGATCAAGACACAGTTCAAAGAGCATATAGAAAAGTGTTAAGGACTTTATATATTCTGACAAAGTCTGGTCTCCAGTTCTCTAATATATGGATGCTTGTCGTTCTCTAACATAAAAAGATTTTGTTCCTGGCAATATTGCAATAGATTAAATATTTATGTTGTGATGTATATTTTTCATTCTAGACGATATGGGAATTTTTTGTCTATTTATGCAAGGATTATGTTTTTTTTTTCTTTCAGAGAAGTGGAAAGGAGAGGAAAATAAGTGCTTTTCTATGAGGATTCAGAAACAAAAAAACATTTCTAAACTATTTCTAGACTAATGCAAAGGAACTTTTAAAAATAAAAAATTTTAAAAAATGTATAACTCCTTTCTTTATAGTTAGTCTTGGGTAACCTCAACTGAAAATATATGTTTTGATTCTGTTTAACCTTCATTTCATCCTTGCCCAACTACTCTTCAACATTTCTTCCCTTTTGTCTCCTGAGTTTTCCCACAACAGTGTATCTCCTTACATTTTATAAAAAAGAATGAAATGGATCAGAAAAGCCTGTAATAATCCCTGACCCTATTCTAGTATTTTTTTTCATTCAAAACCAAACTTTAATATGGTGCCAGAAATCCAAGTGAAGGTACATTCAGAAATTAAAAATAATAATAAATAAATCTTAAACTGTCCAAGAAGAGTGTTGAGAAGTAGCAGAATCCCCTCCCCACGTGCTTTCTGGCATCGGCAGGGATCTGATTATTCCTGGCCAGGCTCCGTGGACTTTCAGCCAGTGTTTCAGCCATCCGTCTTTGGCCTCTGGACCAGGGCTTGGAGTTCCTCCGGCATGACGGCCTGGAACTGTTCCTGTACGAGCAATTCTATCATCTGCTCCTTTGTGTAGACGTCTGGGTCCAGCCATCTTTGTGAGAGCTCTCGAAGTCTCTGGAGCAGCTGCTGGGGCCCAGCCGCATCCTCGTACCGGAAACCTCTAAACCTTCGCTGAAAGCTCTCCTCTTGGGCCCCAGGATGCTGGAGGCTCTTGGGGATGGCGCTGTCTGGGTCCTGGATGGAATCCTCCTCCCTGTTCACGGCAGGGGCTTGGCTTCTTCTGGTGGAGCCAGGAAGTATTTTTAATAAACATAGTATCTTTCTCCCCTTGAATTCTATTTTATCTGATTTGTCATTTTATAATATAATTTTTCAGCATTATATCTAGTTCAAGAGTCTTACCCTAACAAGTTGTACCTGTGAGATCCATTTTTGCATCTTGGAACTCAGATATTTGAATGGGAAGGTTGGAAAGTAGCCTGGTATTCAGTGAAGAGAAACAACAACAACAAACGCAAGTAAAATGAGAGGGAAAGAGATATCTTTAACACTATCAGGGGCTCAGTGATTCACTAGGAAATGCCTAAAGAAAACATATTTAAAGGGAAGTGCTTGTGTTAGGGTTCAAATGGGTGGCCTCCAGAGGAACACACGAGACAATGCAATCAAAGCAGGAGAAAGCTTTATTGCCAGTGTGCACTGGGGGAACTCAGCAAGAGAATCCCAAGTGGTGCATTCAAAGGAGGGAATATACATGTTTCAAGGGCTAGAGTACAGGTGCCTGTGTCTTGGGGTTAGCTAATAGATAGGCAGTGAGAGTAGGGATGTTTCCAGGTGCCACAGGATATGATTCTTAATCTTCAAGGCTGTCATGTCTAGGGAGGAGTGGTGTCCCTGGGACTGTGAGCTCCACATAACCGCCCTGCTGAGCAGAGCATGACGCTATCAAAACCCCCCTGCTTAACAGGGTATGATGCTGTCAAGCTGTTAGTTATGGGTCTCGACTTTTTGGCTACAACACTTGCTCTCACAGATTCCTAAGGATATTTCTAGAAGACTTCACAGTTATGAACCTTAATGCCTCCTTAAGCCCAGCCACTGAAGGGGGAGCCACAGTCCACCTAACAGGGAGGGTCCAGCCCAATTCTAGCCAGCAAAGTGAGTTGTGAGGCCCCACCCCTAGCAAAGGACAGCAGCAAGGACTCAAGTGCACTCAAGCCTCCTAATGGAACAAGGTTTTGAGCTGGCACAAGCCACCAGAGTCCCGCCCCGAGGACAGGTCAACAAGAGGGCCTCAACCAGGCCCAAGTCTCCAGCTGTGAGCCCCAACCGAGGCCTCCAGCCAAGGCCAGTGAAGGCCACCAGCAAGACTCCCCACTGTGCAAGGCAGCATTGAATCCCCATCCACAGGGACAAGAGGAATATGATTTTGGTAATAGAAGTCTGTGTGAGCAAAAGCCTCAAACTCACTCCATACAGCATCATGTTCCTCCCTTATGTGTATGTATGTGGATAAATATAAACATACACATGGGAGGATCAAACACATAACATATGCACATGCATACAGGTGCATTTACATACACACACACACACACACATATATAATGTATTTGTGGGTAGGTGTGAAAAAAGTTAAAAGGAATTTGTGCCATTTCCA